>NW_027016746.1:0-46024 GCF_036934945.1 Oncorhynchus masou masou
TGAGATATTAATATTCATAATTTTTACGTTGAATAAATGAATGGGATTTTTTTTAAATATATATATTTTTAAATCAACAGTTATTCTATATTATAGAGCACACTATAAGGAGGATAATGACATCAAGATGTTGTCTGTATCATGTATGGTTCACAGATCATAGGGTCTTACAGAAGACATCTATAGGTCTGAAAAGGGCCTAAATTTGCCACTTTAATCATGATTTCCCCCCACAAAGTTTGTGTAAAAAAAGCTATAAAGTGAGAATTGCCAGAACAATCTGATATACCGAAAATACAAAAGTATTTGGACACCTGCTTGTCGAACCTCTCATACAAAAATCATGGGCATTAAAAATGAAGTTGGTCCCCCCTTTGCTGCTATAACATCCTCCACTCTTCTGGGAAGATTTTTCACTAGATGTTGGAACATTGCTGCATGGACTTGCTTCCATTCAGCCGCAAGAGCATTAGTGAGGTTGGGCACTGATGTTGGGCGATTAGGCCTAGCTCAAAGTCGGCGTTCCAATTCCTCCCAAAGGTGTTCGTTGGGGTTGAGATCAGGGCTCTGTGCAGGCCAGTCAAGTTCTTCCACACCGATCTCGATAAACCATTTCTGTATGGACCTCATTTTGTGCACTGGGGCATTGTCATGCTGAAACAGGAAAGGGCCTTTCCCAAACTGTTGCCACAAAGTGTGAAGCACAGAATCATCTAGAATGTCATTGTATACTGTAGCCTTAAGATTGACCTGCACTGGAACTAAGGGGACTAGCCCAAACCATGAAAAACAGCCCCAGACAATTATTTCTCTTCCACCAAACTTTACAGTTGGCACAATATATTGGGGTGGGTAGCATTCTCCTGGCATCCGCCAAACCCAGATTCGTCCATCAGACTGCCTGATGGTGAAGCGTGATTCATCACTCCAGAGAACGCGTTTCCACTGCTACAGAGTCCAATGGCGGCAAGCTTTACACCACTCCAGCCGACGCTTCGCAATGCGCATGGTGATTTTAGGCTTGTATGTGGCTGCTTGGCCATGGAAATCCATTTCTTGACGCTCTCGATGAACAGTTCTTGTGCTGACGTTGCTTCCAGAGGCAGTTTGGAACTCGGTAGAGAGTGTTGCTACCGAGGACAGACGATATATTTTGTGTTATGCGCTTCAGCACTCGACGGTCCTGTTCTGTGAGCTTTAGTTTCCACTTCACAATAACAGCACTTGCAGTTGACCGGGGCAGCTCTAGCAGGGCATAAATTGGACGAACTGACATGTTGGAAAGGTGGCATCCTAGAAAAGGTGCCACGTTGAAAGTGACTGAGCTCTTCAGTAAGGCCATTCTACTGCCAATGTTTGTCTATGGAGATCGCATGGCTGTGTGCTTGATTTTTTTTGCGTCAGCAATAGGTGTAGCTGAAATAGCCGAATCCACTAATTTGAAGGGGTATTTTTTGGTCCTCCCGGTGTGAAGCGATTGGGAAGGTCACTGGGGATCCACACGATAGGGATCCTATTGAACTGGTTTTCTGCTCTTTGGTTTATGTCTGATAATCCAGGCTGTTGGCATGTCATTACATGATCAAGTGTTTGGGATGCATGCTGGCCTCAGAAGTCATTACATCGGATTTTATTCCATGAAACCCCCAGGTGGTGGAATTGGACACCACCGATGTAAAAAAAGATGATTGTCCCATATTTACACCCACACACTGCCAAAAACGATGCTGATTACCATTTGGCTGTCTGGCTTACCCAATCTCTCCAATTCTGTTGTACTGATCATTTGAAAGTATTACATTAGTTCTACAATGTTAAACATAGCCTAGAGGAATTACTGAAATGAGAACAGACACTTGGATAAAACTGTCAGACAGAGGTTTTAATACAAGTCCTTCACAGTTCACACACGCACAACAGCAGCTCCCTGATGGGAATGCCGTGTTACCAGCCAGCCTGGGAAGGGTATCCAGTGGGCTGGACTGTACTCTGATGAAGGGCACTGAGCTGGAGTCAAATCAATCTGCTCTGTCTGTCAGGAGACTTTGGCATGAGGCTGACGTCTGCATTGAAACTGGGCTGTGGGAGGGTGGAGTCTGAGGGGAGGTGTGTGTGCTTGCGTGCGTGCGTCGGTGAGACTTGAGTTCCTGTCTGGCCCGATGCTCTCCAGACGCCTGAGGCAGTTCATCTTGGTGAGGTGTCATCCTCCCCGAATAAGCTGTCAGTCAGCTATATAATGAATATCAACATAATGGATGGGATTGGCTTTTAATCCCAGACGCCACGTGGCACAATGACATCACAGCAGGATGAATGATGGCAGCTTCACCAGAGGATCCTCGCTATCCCCATCCTATACAACATCGCCATCCTAGAATCCACCCGAATAACGCTCCCTTTCACTAGTTCTGTTTCACATATCTGAGGTGGAGAAAAACGTGGCATAGATATTTGGCCCATAGAACTGTAAAGTACTGTAGTTCTAATATCATAATAGCTGTACGAGTACAGATACTGTATACGTAGATGTCTTGGATTGCCAAACTCAAGTTACCCACCTTAGTCCCGAAAATAGGTGTTTGCATCCAGGAGAAAACCATGTTAAAACCCTATGTTGAACCTGGTGTTCTTTTATTCTCTGTCTTATGCTCTAATTTAAAAAACGACTAGAAACTCCGGCACACAGGAGTTCACAAAGCATCACTTATTTATTATGCTAATGTTCTGACGAAGGTGGAAAGGTCGAAACATCAGCACAATAAATAAGTTATGTTTTGCGTGCATAGTGAGTGGGAGGGACTTGTAGTGTAAACTGTTTTCTGTTAGCACATCGGCAGAGCACCTACAGTACCAGATGTGAATTGTACAGTGCTGTAATAATGTGACCTTCTCCTACAGTAATCTAGAAGGACTCATCCAGAGCCACAGGGACCTGAGGGTATTTGCACCAGATTGCTTATGATCAATTACTAGACCTGTCCATCAGAGCTGGGAGCCCTACACACACGCACACAGCCGCGCACACACATGCACGCTCAAGCCATCCCCTCTTGTTAGAGACGTCTTCCAGGCAACGTCTCCCTGTTTTCACACTCCTTTTAGTATATTAACGCATAGGTAGGACCGATGGCCATTCACTAACACAGCTTACATCTTATATAAGAGTTTGCGTTGTGTGTGTGTGATGGGCTATGTCTAAATCTGTTTTAGCACACTGGTGGTGATATTGCCATGTTAATAAAAGACAGCTATGATCACAGTTTATCAGTGCATGATGTGAGTGGACCTTGTGTGAATCTGTGTGTGCGTGTGTGTGTGTGTGTGTGTCCATTATCCCCTGTGGTGTTTCACATCACTACGACGTCAGAGTATCAGCTGGGTTTGGGAAGATTAGAGGCAAGGTGGGTGTGGGGGTGTGTGTCAGTAGTGGCCAGGTGTGAAGTTTTACTGTGCGAGGGTAAATGTGATGTGTCAGATTACAGTGAATCGGTAAACAACTCTAGGAGTTGATAAAAGGAGATGGGTAACGAACCTTTCCATCGACTAGACCATCAGCTGGAAGCAGCTTTGTATCTGGCCTGCAGGATAAGGCACAGACATTGGCTGGGCCTTCTAACCCCTACGTTTAGGAGTTATCTGTTATAATTAATTTACCCTAACCTAACCCTTATCCTAACTCCTGCACATGATTCAGTGCTGGTACTCCTTGTATATAGCCACGTTATTTAAAAAAAAGTGTACTTTTTAACTCTGCGTTGTTGGGAAAGGGTTTGTAAGTAAGTATTTCACGGTAAAGACCTGTTGTATTCGGCGCATGTAACTAATAAAATGTGATTGATTTTGATTTAAACCCTTATTCCAAACCTAACCCTAACCTTAGTATGACCACCTATCCACTATCCAAATGAAGTGTGACCTTGAATTGAGCTCTGGGGCTGTCATTTCCAGAGACAATGAGTGGCAGCTTGGTGATGTTTAAAACAGATAAACATATGCAGAAATGTAGGGGGAGACGGCAGAATTTGTTTGTGTTGAGAAAGTCAGAATTGAGGGGGTATCGAACATAATGATAATTTTTACCAGAACATGTCACTATAAAGAGAGTACTAAATGTTACATATTATTGAATTAACTACTGTACAGCCATTTGTCCTGATTGCTCCTCAACACACTTTCAGCATGAAATCTATGCTGTTGGTCTACCTTGAGAGTGAACAAATCAGTTCGAGTCATTATACGTTCTGGCTATCCTGACTTGAGCTTTGTTCAATGTCACAACGCTGTTGTGTGCTCCATCCAAACTGTCACAATACTTTTCTCTCAGGTCTCTATGCCCTGAGGAGATCTGCTATTTTTACGCAAACACACACACTCTCTGTGTGTGTCTCTCTCCATCGAAGAGACTGAGCAGCTCTCTGCCCCCAGCTCTTGTTGAAACCCTGTTGTTTCAGTGAGGTGGACAACAGAAAGAAACATTGTGCATATGAAATCCCTGAACGGTGCTTTTAGCCTCCAGGCTTTCCCACTATTCCTTCATCGTATGAGACAGGACTCAGACACAATATCATCAGATAGATAAACGTATATTATAGTAGAGAGAGTAGAGAGTGAAGGAGAAGACAGTCTTCTGAGGGATTGTGGTGTCTGGAATCGTAGTGGATGCTTTTTTATTGTTTTGGTAGATTTTGCAAGACTTGATGGTTGCATTTCTTTTCCAATCGCCTTCGTTTGAAGAGAACTGTAGTGTTGTTTTCAAGCCAGAAAGTAAGGTCTCTGTGAACCCCAGGGGTGATTTAGGGTCAAACTGAAATGCCAGGTAATATTCTGTAGGTGTGGAGAGCAAATCAACCAGATGCTGCTTGCGTGACCAAAGTGCAGACCACCAAACTCTATTCATAGAGCTGCTGTTGTCATTTCATTTCCTGGTGGTGACAGTATTACAGTTGCACATCCAGATTATAGTTTTTGCTCTAACTTCATAAAGTGTCCATGCTGGAACCTGGTCTCACATCTGACAGCATTATTTGACGTTTGAACGTAGCCTTGCAATTGGACGCTTGGCGACAGTTGGACAAACGTCAGAACTCATCCCATTGCTTCTCGAAAGGTTAATAAGGAGACAAAAGAGACAAAACATCTCCCTGGGCACAGATCTATTCCACGTTGGTTCAAAGTCATTGAATTGAAATGATGTGGAAACAAAGTTGATTCAGCCAGTGTATGCCCAGTGGGATGTGCATCTCTCTCGTAATAAACCAGTGACATCATAATCACTAAGCTAATGACAGCCATTATCAGTGGCGTCATTAGGCCTGGACTTCTGGGGCTTCAGCCCGGGATGTTTTTGGTTCTGCCCCAGACCTTTTGATGGTCATATAAAAAAAAAATTAAAAGTGTTTATCCTTGTGACAAAAACTACAACAATATAATATAGGAGTAGGCAGTAGCAGGCACTGCAAGAGGCCCCTGGAGAGAGACGGTGACGGCTGTGTGTGATTTGTCAAGATTTTTAAACTCCGATCACGTCCCTTCACCCCTCCCTCACCCCTACAGCACCGGTTAGATGTTAATGTCATTACTCAGCCTGTCACTCAGTCAGAGTCTGCAGCATAGCAGAGCAAATATGGATATTCTGAACTTCTTCCGAAAGGGAGGCAAAAAAAGTCAGCAGGTTGAGCATCAGCAGGAAGCAGTGAATGAGAACAGCCAGAAAGTTAAAGTGCAGCAGCAGAAGCAGAGTTAGCCACAGGTTTGTGCAGGGTTGGTGCTAGCTAACTAGTCTCTCTCAGCATAAGGGTCGGCTAATGCCAATAAGCTAGCGTTAGTGCTCAGCATCCTTAAGCTATTAGGTGTCAGTCGGAGTTATTTAACAGT
The DNA here is from genome assembly GCF_036934945.1 of Oncorhynchus masou masou. Taxonomy (NCBI): domain Eukaryota; kingdom Metazoa; phylum Chordata; class Actinopteri; order Salmoniformes; family Salmonidae; genus Oncorhynchus; species Oncorhynchus masou. The sequence goes on from NW_027016746.1 coordinate 5,875, forward strand.
ATATTTAGTAAATGGGCAAGCTAAGGATGTTGATATAAGTCATGCTATTAGAAAAAGTATTTATTTCCAGCGAGTGTATTTGATGGGTTTTGTTTCTGCAACTCATGTTTCTGCAGCTAGCTTGGCTTTCTAGCCACTTTGGTAGCTACTCTCTGGCTAGCTAGCTGAGACCAAAGAGATGAGAGAACTTTTTTCTGACTGAAGCACATATTTTCTGACAGCGACACAGTGCCCCCCTCTGGACTGAAGCTGAACTTTACTACAACTAGATATTTCACCCTGTTTAAAATGGGCAATGTTGAGGTGGTAGAACTGACTAAATGAAATGAATCATAGAGGTCTTATAACCTATTCCATTCTACAGGAAAACATGCTAGGCTCATGTCTGTTATTTCCACATAGGCTGTGTAAAATACTGCCCATTACTAAATTGGTGAAATTATTCAATTGAGCTTTTATTTTTCTTAGACTTTTTATTCACTTCGCTACTTACTTTTTCTATTGTTGTTGGGTTGTTGAGAGGTTAACCTGTAAGTACCCATTTCCTTGCCTTGTGTACTCCATGTACAGTGCCGTCGGAATGTATTCACACCCCTTGGCTTTTTCCACATTTGGTTGTTACAAAGTGGGATTAAAATAATTGTAATTTTTTTGTTAATGATCTACACAAAATACTCAAAGTGAAAGATAAATATTAACATTTGTTTTTAATTAATTAATGGAAAATAAAATGCTAATATAATTTGATTAGAAAAGTATTCAACCCCCTGACACGGAACCCAAACCGGCTGCGCGAGTGCTCCATCGTACATAAATTTATTTTGTCCCCTTACACCAAACGCGATCACGACACGCAGGTTAAAATATCAAAACGAACTCTGAACCAATGACAGTAATGTGGGGACAGGTCAAAAAGCATTAAACATTTATGACAATTTAGCTTGCACTTGCTAGCTAATTTGTCCTATTTAGCTAGCTTGCTGTTGCTAGCTAATTTGTCCTGGGATATAAACATTAGGTTGTTATTTTACCTGAAATGCACAAGGTCCTCTACTCCGACAGTGAATCCACACATAAAAACGGTCAACCGCATCGTTTCTAGTCATCTCTCCTCCTTCCAGGCTTTTTCATCTTTTAACTAATATGGTGATTGGCATCTAAACTTTCATAGTATTACCACGACAACTGGCAACAGTTTGTCTTTCAATCAAGAGGACAAGTACATTAGAGTGTCTAGTTTGAGAAAAAGACGCCCCACAAGTCCTCAACTGGCAGCTTCATTAAATAGTACTCGCAAAACACCAGTCTCAACGTCAACAGTGAATAGGCAACTCTGAGATGCTGGCCGTCTAGGCAGAGTTGCAAATAAAAATCTATATATCAGACTGGCCAATGAAAAGAAAAGATAAAATAGGCAAAAGAGTTGCCTCTTCACTGTTGACGTTGAGACTGGTGTTTTGTACACAGCATTGTACGAGATTTTCAGTTTCTTGGCAATTTCTTGCATGGAATAGTCATAATTTCTCAGAACAAGAATAGACTGACGAGTTTGAGAAGAAAGTTATTTGTTTCTGGCCATTTTGAGCCTGCAATTGAACCCACAAATGCTGATGCTCCAGATACTCAACTCAAGAAGGCCAGTTTTATTGCTTCTTTAATCAAAATGACAGTTTTCAGCTGTGCTAACATAATTGCAAAATGCTTTTCTAATGATCAATTAGCCTTTTAAAATTATAAACTTGGATTAGCTAACACAACGTGCCATTGGAACACATGAGTGATGTTTGCTGATAATGGGCCTATATGTAGATATTCCATAAAAAATGTTTTAATTTTAATTTTAAATCAGCCGTTTCCAGCTATAATAGTCATTTACAACATTACCAATGTCTACACTGCATTTCTGATATATTTGATGTTATTTGAATGGACAAAAAAATGTATTTTCTTTCAAAAACAAGGACATTTTTAAGTGACCCCAAACTTTTGAACGGTCGTGTAAGTCCAAACTGTAACTAGGCCATTCAAAAGAAATACGTGAAAATATGAAGAGTGGTACTCAGTGATGTGTTATGTTAGATTTGCCCTCAACATAATGCTTTGAATTCAGGACAAAAAGTTAATTTCTTTGACAAATTGTTGCAGTATTACAATTGCCAACAGGATTCATGTTTTGGAATATTTTTATTCTGTCATTTAGGTTAGTATTGTGAAGTATGTTGAGAATGTTGTTGATCCATCCTCAGTTTTCTCCAGAGCCTTAAACTCTGTAACTGTTTTAAAGTCACCATTGGCCTCATGGTGAAATCCCTGAGCGGTTTCCTTCCTCTCTGTCACCTGAGTTAGGAAGGACACCTGTATCTTTGTAGTGACTGGGTGTATTGATACACCACCCGATGAGCAATTCATAACTTCCCCATACTCAAAGGGATATTCAATGTCTGCTTTTTTATTTTTACCCATCTACCAATACTGTATGTTCCCTTCTTTGCAAGGCATTGGATAACCTCCTTGGGCTTTGTTGTTAAACCTGTGCTTATAAAAAGCATGAGCTGGCGCACACAGAGAAAATGATTTAGTGTAGAGGTGCTGACTAACAGTGAATAAACTGTGAGCTTTAAAAAGAAATTGACTCCGTTTGATTTTATAGCTAAATCTGTGCTTGGAATTCACTGCTCAACTGAGGGACCTTACAGATAATTGTTTGTGTGGGCGTACAGAAATGGGGTAGTCATTCAAAAATCATGTCAAACACCATTATTGCACCCTGAGTCCATGCAACTTATTATCTGACTTGTTAAGCAGATTTGATCTCCTGGAGTTATTTATGCATGCCAGAACAAATCATTATTGACCGAAGACATTTAAAAAAACAAATCCCAAAACACAAGTCTACTTTGACATTATGGGGTATTGTGTGTAGATCAGTGACACAAAATCTGAATGTAATCCATTTTAAAGGCAGGCTGTAACACAACAAAATGTGGAAAAAGCCAAGGGGTGTGACTACTTTCTGAAGACACTGTAAATCATGTGTACAGTGTGTGACAAATAAACAAACTTGAACTTTGAATGGAAGAGGGAGGGCAGCCAGAAAGAAGGGGAGAAGATGGCCAGCTTTGTGGTTCGATTATATAGGTGAACAAAACACTGAAAAGACAAAGGACCTTAAGTTGTGTCCTCAAATGTTATGTCATCTAAAAATCTCACATTAGCTTGTAGGACTGACAAAATTGAATTCATTATTGAGGTCTTTTAACTTGTTCCATTCTAGAGCTAATTTTGTTTTTGGCTCATTTCAGAGTGTCTTTATATTCATACTATGTACGCAGCTTTGTATCTGTCATGTTTGGAATTGTATTTCTATGTTTTGTGGACACTTGCATTTCTCTTTACAGTTGAGTTTCCCTGTTCATGTCAGTATACAGTAACTTTAAAAATAACTATTGACATGTTGCACCTCCAGCTTGTTTCCTTGCAATGAGACAAGGAGGACAACAGATGAGAACCGCAGCAGCCATTGGAAACTGGAAGGGAAGAGAATCATTTAGGTGACCTAGACACAAGCCCTCCAAAAAGTTAAGCTACCCCAGTATATCCCTTTGACCGTTTTGGATTGCAGAACTAAATTTAAGACCCCAGACAAGACACAGAGACAGCAACAGAAGAGTAGATGACGAAGAGAGACACCATACAAGACAGACACTACAACAGAAGAGTAGGATATGATGGAGAGAGACACACCAGACAAGACACAGAGACCGCAACAGAAGAAGAGGTCATGAAGATCGACACACTAGACAGGACAAAGACAGCAACAGAAGAATAGGATATGATGGAGAGAGACACCAGAAGAACAGAACAGGCCATAACAGAAGATGATAGACAAAGGAGACAGTAACAAACAAAAACCTGAGAGAGCAACATACAAGACAGAGAAAGTGACAGAAGAGGGCATATGGGGAGAGAACAGAGGTGGGTTGAGCAGTAGACGGTATCCCACTGCTCTATAGATTCTAATTAGTTGCATTTATTTGCACAAATTATAAGAGGTGAAATACAGACAGTGAAAAAGAATTTGCTGTTGAGGTGAAAATGCCTGTGAAATGACTATTAAAACAATTGTTTACTTTTACACTTTTTACAACCAGGACAGGAGCGAGAGAGGAGGGTAGACAAGAGACGGCAACATAGAAGACGAAGAGACAGCAACAGAAGAGGGTAGACAAGAGAGACAGCAACAGACGAGGGTAGACAAGAGAGACAGCAACAGACGAGGGTAGACAAGAGAGACAGCAACAGACGAAACAGAGAAAGTGATGGAGAGAGGCAGAGGTGGGGTGAGCACACAGTAGACTGTATCACTTAAAGTATGTGTGTGTGTGTGTGTGTGTGAGTGAGAGAGAGAGACGGCTTTTAGGTATTGTGGGATTCTTTAATCAGTTTGACTCATTGGACAGGTCCGAGTCTATGCTTGAAGTGGTTGAGTTGTATGGAGGTTTTTGGCAATACACTGTACAGTAGATGTATGCGTTCCAGAGTAGAGAGTAGAGAGTGTTCCAGAGTTGAGAGACCCACAGTAGCTACTGTAATTGAGTACGGGCAGTGTCTGCTGTGGCAGGTGTGAAGGTACCTGAAAAAGATTTCAATCCTCAATGCTCATCTCAAAGTGCACCAAATTCATGCATTTAGATATTGAAATTACTTTTTTGGTGATGGGGGAGGATGCACCCGGAGGCCACTACTAGCTCTGGGCTAAGCCCCCCCCCCCAATGTCTTCAAATCCTAGAAATGCCCCTGGCCATTATACCAGAGGCCAATTCAGGACCCCACTGGACATTATGAAGCCTATCACCTAAGTGACAATGCCACACCTACCCCCACTTCACTTCCACTGCACCAAATACCTGAGTTTCCGACTTCTAATTATCCTTACACCTCTGAAGACTCTAGCCACTTCCATGCCAGTCGGAAGCACGTAGTCTGTTTTATCTCTGAACACTCAAAAGCTTGTTTCCCCAGCGACTGTTGGATAAGGGAAACCAAGGGGTGTTAAATAGTTAAAGACGCTAACCACCCAAGCAATAGACCATTCTCTCTGCTTCCGCACGGCAAGTGGTACCGGTGCATCAAGTCTGGCACCAACAGGCTCTTGAACAGCTTCTATCCCCCAGCAATAAGACTGTTAAATAGCTAACAAAATAGCTGCACTCACTCACACATACTGTAACATACACACACATCCGTGGCAGTCGGTGCTGTTTAAGATGAGGGAGGACAATCATATTGGATGACTGTCTTTCATATTCCATTCACCCAGTTCAATGTAACATCGATAGATTTAGGCTTCTACATGACACTTACGTTTTCTCTGTATCCATCATAAGGATGCTACAACCTATGAACGTTTATTTGAAATGACAGACAGTGATGCATTCAATACTGCCTTGCACACGCTTACCTGCATCTAGCGGATCTAGAGTGTAATAATTAGTCCAACAGTTGCAAATTCAAACACGTTATATTCCTTCTTGCATCTAAGCTCTCTCCTCCTCTCACATTTCCCCTTCGCTTGTGGACTTAAATGCACAACACATCAACTGTATGTGACCAGGCGAAAAAACCTTTCCAAGATAAAACATATCATAACCTCCACCAGCTACACAAAGCCTACATCGTTGTCACCATCTTAGCTAAACTAATGTCCTAGTCAACATAGCTAATAGAACTAAAGATATAGGTCATTCCGGCACCAACAGAGATGGCCTTGCTTCGCGTTCTTAGGAAAATATGCAGTATTTTGTTTTTTTCTGTATTATTTCTTACATTGTTACCCAAGGGAATCTTAAGTCTCATTACCTACAGCCAGAAGGAACTATTGGATATAAGAACAACGTCAACTTACCAACATTACGACCAGGAATATGACTTTCCCAAAGCGGATCCTCTGTTTGGTCCACCACCCAGGACAATGGATCGGATCCCAAAGGCAACCCAAAACAACGGCGCCGCAGAAGGAGCGGCCTTCTGGTCAGGCTCCATAGACGGGCACATCGCCCACCTCTCCCGAGTATACTACTAGCCAACGTCCAGTCTCTTGACAACAAGGCAGATAAAATCCGAGGAAGGGTTGCCTTCCAGAGAGACATCAGAGATTGCAACATTCTCCATTTCACAGAAACATGACTCACTCGGGATACGTTATCAGAGTTGTTACAGCCACCTGGTTCCCCCCCAAGCAAACACCTTGACGGCCCTGAAAGAACTTCATTGGACTCTATGTAAACTGGAAACCACATATCCTGAGGCTGCATTTATTGTAGCTGGAGATTTTAACAAGGCTAATCTGAAAACAAGGCTCTCTAAATTTATCAGCATATCGAACGCGCGACCCGGGCTGACAGCATTCTGGATCATTGTTACTCTAACTTCCATGACGCATACAAAGCCCTCCCTTGCCCTCGTTTCAGCAAATCTGACCACATTTTTGTTGCTCCCAGCCTATAGACAGAAACTAAAACAGGAAACGTCTGTGCTCAGGTCTGTTAAACGCTGGACCGACCAATCTGATTCTACACTTCAAGATTGCTTCGATCACGTGGACTGGGATATGTTCCGGATAGGGTCGAGCAATAACATTGATGTATACTCTGATTCGGTGAGCGAGTTTATTAGTAAGTGCATTGGTGATGTTGTACCAACAGCGACTATTAAAACCTTCTCCAACCAGAAACCGTGGATTGATGGCAGCATTCGCACAAAACTGAAAGTGCGAACCACTGCTTTTAATCATGGCAAGGCGACCAGAAACATGACCGAATACAAACAGTGTAGTTATTCGCTCCGCAAGGCAATCAAACAAGCTAAGCACCAGTATAGAGACAAAGTAGAGTCGCAATTCAACTGCTCAGACACGAGAGGAATGTGGCAGGGTCTACAGTCAATCACGGACTACAAAAGGAAAACCAGCCCCATCTTGGACCCTGATGTCTTGCTCCCAGACAAACATTTAAACGTGTTAATCCTCGCAAGGCTGTCGGCCCAGACGGCCTCCCTGTCCCAGTCTGCTGTTCCCACATGCTTCAAGTGGGCCACCATTGTTCCTGTTCCCAAGACAGCTAAGGTAACTGAGCTAAACGACTATCACCCCGTAGCACTCACTTTCATCATGAAGTGCTTTGAGAGACTAGTCAAGGATCATATCACCTTCACCATACCTAACACCCTAGACCTAAGCCAATTTGCATACCGCCCCAATAGGTCCACAGATGACGCAATCGCAATCACACTGTACACTGCCCTAACCCATCTGAACAAGAGGAATACCTATGTAAGAATGCTGTTCATCGACTACAGCTCAGCATTTAACATCATAGTACCCTCAACTCATCATTAAGCTCGAGACCCTGGGTCTCCACCCCGCCCTGTACAACTGGGTCCTGGACTTTCTGACGGGCCACCCTCAGGTGATGAGGGTAGGAAACAACATCTCCACCCCGCTGATCCTCAACACGCCCCACAAGGGTGCGTTTTCAGCCCTCTCCTGTACTCCCTGTTCACCCATGACTGCGTGGCCATGCACGCCTCCAACTCAATCATCAAGTTTGCAGACAACATTACAGTGGTAGGCTTGATTACCAACAACGACGAGACGGCCTACAGGGAGGAGGTGAGGGCCCTCGGAGTGTGGTGTCAGGAAAACAACCTCACACTCAACATCAACAAAACAAAGGAGATGATCGTGGACTTCAGGAAACAGCAGAGGGAGCACCCCCCTATCCACATCGAAGGGACAGTAGTGGAGAAGGTGGAAGGTTTTAAATTCCTCGGCGTACACACCACGGACAAACTGAAATGGTCCGCACAGACAGCGTGTTGAAGAAGACGTTTCACCGCCTGGTACGGCAACTGCTCCGCCCACAACCGCAATGCTCTCCAGAGGGTAGTGAGGTCTGCACAACACATCACCGGGGGCAAACTACCTGCCCTCCAAGACACCTACACCACCCGATGTCACAGGAAGGCCAAAAAGATCATCAAGGACAACAACCACCCGAGCCACTGTCTTGTCACCCTGCTATCAGGGCGAGGTCAGTACAGGTGCATCGAAGTTGGGGCCGAGAGACTGAAAAACAGCTTCTATTTCATGGCCATCAGACTGTTAAACAGCCATCACTATCATTGAGTGGCTGCTGCCAATATACTTACTCAAATCTCTAGCCACTTTAATAATTAAAAAGTGGATGTAATAAATGTATCACTTGTCACTTTAAACAATGCCACTTTATAATGTTTACATACCCTACATTACTCATATATGTATATACTGTACTCTATACCATCTACTGCATCTTGCCTATGCCGTTCGATCATCGCTCATCCATATATTTATGTGTACATATTCTTATTCATTACTTGACACTTGTGTGTATAAGGTAGTTGTTGTGAAATTGTTAGATTACTAGATTACTGCATGGTCGGAACTAGAAGCACAATCATTTTGCTACACTCGCATCAACATCTGCTAACCATGTGTATGTGACCAATAAAATTTGATTTGATTTGAGTTAGTAAATCTTCTACAATCATGCAGCCAGTAAGCAACTTAGCAGTTACACCGGCGGGCCCCGGTGGCTATAAATGAGTAAAACCATAAGCTTACCTTGACTTGGAAGAGTTCCAGTGTTGGATAGTCATAGCCAGCTAGCCTACATTGCATCCCTCTATTTGAGCCTGGTGTTTGAGTAGGCTAAACTAGCTTACTGCATTTGCTGGCTAAGTAAGTGAAAGATTTTTTTTAATTGCTGAAATAACTCTTCCGCTCTCTCTCTCTCACTCACTCTTGCTTCTTCTTATGTTTTGAATAAATTAATTTGTACAGAGTGGCAGGCAGGCTCGAGGTCAGGGCAGGCAGAATGGTCAGGCAGGCGGGTACAGAGTCCAGAAACAGGCAAGGGTCAAAATGGGGAGGACTAGCAAAAAGAGAATAGAAAAAGGCAGGTGCACGGGAACAACAAGCTGGTTGACTTGAACATACAAGACAAACTGGCACAGAGAGCCAGGAAACACATGGATAAATACACAGGGGAAAACAAGCGACACCTGGAGGGGGTGGAGACACGAGGACAGGTGAAACAGATCAGGGTGTGACAAGTTCATGCTGCAAGAGCTCTGATAGGTTGGAGGACGTCTGCCAGATGTTGTCATAATTGCTGTGTAAGTCTATGGAAGGGGGTGAGAACCATGAGCCTCCTAGGTTTTGTATTGAAGTCAATGTACCCAGAGGAGGACAGAAGCTGTCCTCTGGATAGGAGAGACCATGTGAGGTTATGACAGAGCCATGACTTGTGCTACCCTACAGAATGAATTACTTGGTGACATGTGAATATATTTATTATAGTTTTATCTAAAAAGGACAACTTTGGAAATGTTTCAATATTTTTGAGGAGGATGGTCCTCCCGTTCCTCCTCTGAGGAGCCTCCACTGACATACATTTATACTGACTCTGCACACACGCACACCGACTCACATACGCCTTTTCATCTTATTTCCTTTTGCCTAGTTACCTTACATACATATCTACCTCCATCACTCCCGTATCCCTGCACATTGTTAATATGGTACTGGAACTGATCCTGTATCTAGTATGCTTCCTTACTCACTTATTGTGTTCTTCATATTTCTTCTTACTTCTTGTGTTTTTTCCCCCTAGTATTACATTGTTATTGATTATTGCATTGTTGGGTTTTGAGTTTGCAAATGAGGCATTTCACCTTCTCTGTGCATGTGACATTAAAACTTGAAACTTGAAAAAACTTGGCAGAGTCGTAAAATCGCTTTCGTTTGATTTGATTATTTACCTTTCAATCACGACACCCTCCCTTCTATTCCCATGCATTTGATTGGCTGATTAGTTTGTGCCAGTGTGCTACATTTCCTGTCCTGTGTGTTGCTCCCAATGACTGTGTGTATGGCCTGCTCCAGCAGAGATGGAAAAGGAAACAAGACATCTCACTGGCAAAATGTTTATGGTTCGTATAAAAGTAGACCAGGCCCAGCTGCTGTCGCATTGGTGTCTATGGGACCGGAACTGTGACAACTTTTTGAACGGTAAACAGCCTGAGTAAGACATCTTCATTTATTCTCCATCATTGGCTTTAGGTGCACAGATCCACTAGACTTCGCTCAAAGCCTGTATCAGTCATTTTGGTAACACCTTACTGAACACCCAGTGTTATAACACGTCATAACCATGTCATTATACAGTGCCTTGCGAAAGTATTCGGCCCCCTTGAACTTTGCGACCTTTTGCCACATTTCAGGCTTCAAACATAAAGATATAAAACTGTATTTTTTTGTGAAGAATCAACAACAAGTGGGCACAATCATGAAGTGGAACGACATTTATTCGATATTTCAAACTTTTTTAACAAATCAAAAACTGAAAAATTGGGCATGCAAAACCACTTCATGATTGTGTCCCACTTGTTGTTGGTTCTTCACAAAAAAATACAGTTTTATATCTTTATGTTTTGACACTCTTATGTAGGTGTCATTCTATAAAATAACTACCGTGGTAAGTTTTGACACTCTTATGTAGGTGTCATTCTATAAAATAACTACCGTGGTAGGTTTTGACACTCTTATGTAGGTGTCATTCTATAAAATAACTACCGTGGTAGGTTTTGACACTCTTATGTAGGTGTCATTCTATAAAATAACTACCGTGGTAGGTTTTGACACTCTTATGTAGGTGTCATTCTATAAAATAACTACCGTGGTAGGTTTTGACACTCTTATGTAGGTGTCATTCTATAAAATAACTACCGTGGTAGGTTTTGACACTCTTATGTAGGTGTCATTCTATAAAATAACTACCGTGGTAGGTTTTGACACTCTTATGTAGGTGTCATTCAATAAAATAACTACGGTGGTAGGTTTTGACATGTACATTTACATTTAAGTCATTTATCTTATCCAGAGCGACTTACAAATTGGTGTCATTCTATAAAATAACTACCGTGGTAGGTTTTGACACTCTTATGTAGGTGTCATTCTATAAAATAACTACCGTGGTAGGTTTTGACACTCTTATGTAGGTGTCATTCTATAAAATAAATACCGTGATAGGTTTTGACACTCTTATGTAGGTGTCATTAAATAAAATAACTACGGTGGTAGGTTTTGACACTCTTATGTAGGTGTCATAACCAGCCATAAAATAACGCATTTTATGTCACAACGGGTCTTAATATATGTGTCATGACAGTGTTATGACCATATTATGACATGGTTATGACAGGTTATGTCAGCCACTGTGACATATTATAACATGGTTATGACAGGTTATGTCAGCCACTGTGACATATTATGACATGGTTATAACAGGTTATGTCAGCCACTGTGACATATTATGACATGGTTATGACAGGTTATGTCAGCCACTGTGACATATTATGACATGGTTATGACAGGTTATGTCAGCCACTGTGACATATTATGACATGGTTATGACAGGTTATGTCATCCACTGTGACATATTATAACAGGTTATGACAGGTTATGTCAGCCACTGTGACATATTATGACATGGTTATGACAGGTTATGTCAGCCACTGTGACATATTATGACATGGTTATGACCGTGTCGTAACGTGTTCTGACGCTCTGTGTCAAGTAATGTGTTACCGTAATTTTACATACATTTGACATTATTTATTGACGATTGGCTGTAAAAATAGATTTAGTGTCAGTATCACGTCAAAAGCACAAGGCAGATTATCTCAAACCCAGGACTTGGCCCATGAAAGACTGTATCCACTGCCACAGACTTTTGGGAAAGACAGCATGCTCTGTCATGAAGCTAAGTTCCAGGATAAATTCACTCATCAGTGGCCAGTTGAACAGCAAGACACAGCCACCTTTCCTATGGAAATGAGGTGAATAAGCAGGTTCCTCCACCGTGTACTGCAACGTCAGAATGGAGGTCACAAAGGGCAAAGGAGTAGGCCTATGTGGACACAGGCAAAGACCAAGGCAGAGAGGAAAACAATGGAGACCAAAACTGGGGCCAGATTCTCTGAGCTATTTAAATGGACATATTTCAGACTCATACACGTGGATGTAGTAGACCCTATGCATCATGTTTTTTTACTGGGGACAGAAAAGCACGTTTTTGCCATCTGAAAGAATATTGATTTGCTGGATGATGGCATACTAAGAAATACTCAGCTTAAAGTTGACGCACTGAAAACACCTGCAGATATCCCACTGGGCACACACTGGTTGAATCAACGTTGTTTCCACGCCACTACAATGAAATTGCGCTGAACCAACTTGGAACAGATGTTGAATTGTGTCCCCAGTGTGATAGGCCAACTACATGCTAAAATCTCAAGACATTTGCATGCCCTGTAAACAGCTGTTTGTCATAACAAGTGGGGGGAAAAAACGATGATCTGAATAGTGTCTTTGGATGAATGTATCTAAACAAGATCTCACCGTCGTACAGCTGACTGAACAACATGATGAGGTAGACATGCTGGGAGAGGTTCTAAGCACTGATCAAAGTCTAAGTTTCCATTCGTCGGGTGAGTACTTGCAAAGTGGTTCGCCGCTGACAGACAGATGGGCCTTGCCACGTATTCAACCAGATGCAGAACTAACACAGGATAACACAGTTGTTCTCAGTGATGTGCTTGTTGGTCCAGCACATGAAAATACATGCATTTCTCATATCATAGATCGTGTATTCTCATATCATAGATCGTTTGGTTCCAGAAACATCCGAATCAATATCATTTCAAGCCCCCTGTTGAGGTTTGGGGCAAGGCATTGAAATCTGTTTCAGAGGCATAATTTATTCCAGTTTGACAGAGATATGAACCGTTGTGTGTTTGCCAGTATAAAGTGCAGTTTGCCAGGATAAAGTGCAGTTTGCCAGTATAAAGTGCAGTTTGCGAGGATAAAGTGCAGTTTGCCAGGATAAAGTGCAGTTTGCCAGTATAAAGTGCAGTTTGCCAGGATAAAGTGCAGTTTGCCAGGATAAAGTGCAGTTTGCCAGGATAAAGTGCAGTTTGCCAGGATAAAGTGCAGTTTGCCAGTATAAAGTGCAGTTTGCCAGGATAAAGTGCAGTTTGCCAGGATAAAGTGCAGTTTGCCAGTATAAAGTGCAGTTTGCCAGGATAAAGTGCAGTTTGCCAGGATAAAGTGCAGTTTGCCAGTATAAAGAGCAGTTTGCCAGGATAAAGTGCAGTTTGCCAGGATAAAGTGCAGTTTGCCAGTATAAAGTGCAGTTTGCCAGGATAAAGTGCAGTTTGCCAGTATAAAGTGCAGTTTGCCAGGATAAAGTGCAGTTTGCCAGGATAAAGTGCAGTTTGCCAGTATAAAGTGCAGTTTGCCAGGATAAAGTGCAGTTTGCCAGGATAAAGTGCAGTTTGCCAGGATAAAGTGCAGTTTGCCAGTATAAAGTGCAGTTTGCCAGTATAAAGTGCAGTTTGCCAGGATAAAGTTCAGTTTGCCAGGATAAAGTGCAGTTTGCCAGTATAAAGTGCAGTTTGCCAGGATAAAGTGCAGTTTGCCAGGATAAAGTGCAGTTTGCCAGGATAAAGTGCAGTTTGCCAGTATAAAGTGCAGTTTGCCAGGATAAAGTGCAGTTTGCCAGTATAAAGTGCAGTTTGCCAGGATAAAGTGCAGTTTGCCAGGATAAAGTGCAGTTTGCCAGGATAAAGTGCAGTTTGCCAGTATAAAGTGCAGTTTGCCAGGATAAAGTGCAGTTTGCCAGGATAAAGTGCAGTTTGCCAGTATAAAGTGCAGTTAGTTTGCCAGGATAAAGTGCAGTTTGCCAGTATAAAGTGCAGTTTGCCAGTATAAAGTGCAGTTAGTTTGCCAGGATAAAGTGCAGTTTGCCAGTATAAAGTGCAGTTTGCCAGGATAAAGTGCAGTTTGCCAGGATAAAGTGCAGTTTGCCAGAACTACAGAGCGACTGTGGGAGTAACCCTTTTAACGCAGGGCTTTTTGTAGGCAATAGGCTGCTTGGAGGAAAAACTGAGAAATCAAGGGGCCTAGCATTGGGAATTTGAGAGCAAAGCTACTGTTCACTTCTTAAATTGTAAAGGTAAAAAATGTTTCATGAATCTTTCTATCCAATACTACTACTAATATGCATATATTAGCTTCTGGGCCTGAGTAGCAGGAAGTTTACTTTGGGCACGCTTTTCATCCGAACCTGGAAATGCTGCCAACTATCCCAAACAGGTTTACAACGTGTATCATACTTAAAAAAAAATATATTATCAATTTTTAGATGCAACTTTGCATTGTACTGTGAAACTGCTTGATGTGGTAAAATCATTTTTTTTTTTAGCTTGGCCTTTAACCAATCACTCCTTTGTGTTTGATGTTCTTTGATAACATTTGACCTTTTTTATTGTGGGCTTGTTTTTTCATTTGATTGCTTTAAGTGTGTTGCTATTTTAAATGCATTTCAAATAAATGTTGAATTGAAGTTTGATTTGATATCGCATCTTTAATGGATGATTGCATGAATATAGACTCCATTAACTTTATAGTCTATCGTTTTTATTAAGATCAATCAATCAATCAAATGTTTTTATAACGCCCTTTTTACATCAGCCGATGTCAGAAAGTGCTATACAGAAACCCAGCCTAAAACCCCAAACAGCAAGCAATGCAGATGTAGAAGCACGGTGGCTAGGAAAAACTATCTAGAAAGGCAAGAACCTAGGAGAAAACTTAGAGAGGAACCCGGCTCTGAGGGGTGGTCAGGCCTCTTCTGGCTGTGCTGGGTGGAGATTATAACAGTACATGGCCAAGATGTTCAAAGGTTCATAGATGACCAGCAGGGTAAAATAATAATAATCACAGTGGTTGTAGAGGGTGCAACAGTTCAACACCTCAGGAGTAAATATCAGTTGGTTTTTCATAGCCAAGCATTCAGAGTTCGAGACAGCAGGTGCGGTAACGAGAGTAAGTCGAAAACAGCAGGTCTGGGAGGTAGCACGTCCGGTAAAAAGGTCAAGGTTCCATAGCCGCAGGCAGAACAGTTGAAACTGGAGCAGCAGCAAAACCAGGTGGACTGGGGACAGCCAGGAGTCACCAGGCCAGGTAATGCTGAGGCATGGTTCCAGAGCTCAGGTCCTCTGGGAGGGAGAGGGAGAGAGAGAGAATTAGAGGGAGCGTTTTTCAAATGTCTACTAAATGTCTTCAAATGTCTACTAAATAAATATTTGGAGTAGATTGCCTGCTGAGCTGAACTTGGGCATGATATGAGGACAATAGGTGTTAGGGTTATTAGCATTTGTAAAGATCCATGACCTTCCAGAGCCGACTAATCAAGACTGGTCAAGTTATGTATCTATTCTGACTTAATACTGAGGTTCTACTTCTTATCATTGAACATATTCTGACTTACAGGGCTTTGGGAAAGTATTCAATCCCCTTCCCTTTTTCCAAAATTTGTTACGTTACAGACTTATTCTACAGTTTACTAAATTATCAATCTACACACAATACCCCATAATGACGAAGTGAAAACAAGTTTTTAGAAATGTTTGCAACTTTATTAAAGATAAATAACAGAAATACATTATTTACATACGTATTCAGACCCTTTGCTATTAGACTCAAAATTGAGCTCAGGTGCATCCTGTTTCCATTGATCATCCCTGAGATACTTCTACAACGTACCTATGGTAAATTCAATTAATTGGACATTATTTGAAAAGGCACACACCTGTCTATATAATGTCCCACATTTGACAGTGTATGTCCCACAATTGACTGTGCAAAAAACAAGCCATGAGGTCGAAGGAATTGTCAGACACAAATCCCCAGAGACAGGATTGTGTCGAGGCACAGATCTGGGGAAGGGTACCAAAACATTTCTGCAGCATTGTAGGTCCCCAAGAACACAGTGGACTCCATCAATCTTAAATGGAAGAAGTTTGGAACCACCAAGAGCTGGCCACCCATCCTAACTGAGCAATCGGGGGATAAGGGCCTTGGTCAGGGAGGTGACCAAGAACCGGATGGTCACTCTGACAGAGCTCCACAGTTCCTCTGTGGAGATGGGAGAGCCTTCCTGAAGGACGGCATCTCTGCTGTACTCCACCAATCAGGCCTTTATGGTGGCCAGACGGAAGCCACTCCTCAGTAAAAGGCACATAACAGCCTGCTTGGAGTTTGCCAAAAGGCAGCTAAAGACTCAGACCACAAGAAACAAGATTCTCTGGTCTGATGAAACCAAGATTGAACTCTTTGGCCTGAATGCCAAGCATCATGTCTGAAGGAAACCTGGCACCATCCCTACGGTGAAGCATGGTGGTGGCAGCATCATGCTGTGGGGATATTTTTCAGCAGCAGGGACTGGGAGACGAGTCAGGATCGTGGGAAAGCTGAACGGAGCAAAGTACAGTGAGATCATTGATGAAAACCTGCTCCAGTGCTCAGGACCTCAGACTGGGGTAAAGGTTCACCTTCCAACTGGACAACGACTCTAAGGACACAGCCAAGACAACGCATGAGTGTGTTCGAGATAAGTCTCTGAATGTCCTTGAGTGGCCGGATTTCAACCCGATCAAACAGCTCTGGAGAGACCTGAAAAAAGCTGTGCAGTAACGATCCCCATCCAACCTGACAGAGCTTGAGAGGATATGCAGAGAAGAATTAGAGAAACTCCAATACAGGTGTGCCACACTTGTAGCGTCATACCCAAGAAGACTCAAGGCTGTAATCGCTGCCGAAGGTGCTTCAACAAGGGACTGAGTAAAGGATCTGAATACTTATGTGTAATTATCATTTTTTTTATCGTTAATCAATTTGCTAACATTCTAAAAACCTGTTTTTGCTTTGTAATTATGGGGTATTGTGTGTAGATTGATGAGGGGAAAAAAGCAATGTAATCAATTGTAGAATAAGGTTGTAACGTAACAAAATGTGGGAAAAAAAGTCAAGGGTTCTGAATACTTTCTGAATGCACAGTACATGTACACACTTGGTAACAGGCCAATTAACGATTAACACAAGTCTTCCTGTCTTTAGCATTTCACTGTGATGGCTGCTGGAAATAAATGGGACAAATTACTGTCAAAGAAGAGTGATTTTCTCCAAATGCTCCAACGTGGTTCATTACCTTTTCAGTTTGAAAAGGCCTAATATTCAATGGAAATGGACCTTGGTCCCTTTGACACTTAATGTTTCATATTCATAAATGTAGAATGCAGATGATTCAAAATCCTGTATTTATTTTCACGGGTCTGTGAATGTGTAAAACAAGTAGACCCGCACGCTGTTAAAGCTCCCAATTCATAGCTTCGTTGGCGACGTTTCCATCCGAAAAGGATCTTTGTCAGGTCAAACATGCGGAGGGTTCGCATCCCAAAATATACAAGGAGTTGTGTAAGTCCACCGTTGAACACGTGACCTCATTAGCAATATACAGTATTTTACCTCTCTGTGGACATGCAAGGCAGACAGAGAGGAAACAATTATGGCTAATAGATGCTAACAACATCATTTACCTTGAAATGGCCATTCAGTGACTATGGAGAGCAATTGTTTACTCTATCATCAGCTCCCCTGAGGCCCCACTTGACATTTCTCAATGAAAGGCCACCAAGGACCCTGCCTGTTATGTCATGTAGGCCAGTGCCAGAGCACCATGTTTTTAGAGCTAGAGAGAGGCGGTGTTTACATGGGACTAGATGTAATCAGCTCGATTGCATTTGGCAGGGGTGGCTGGTTTAAAGAGCACTCGTGGGAGCGCACACGCACGGACACACGCATTTGTGCACCTTTTCAGAAAGAAATTCCATTTCAACATTGGGAAACCAACTCCACGTGGGATTAATCCTTTTGTTTTCCCAAGTGTGTCCACTTACGCTCAGCAAACACCAAATCAAAGCCAACCAAACCAAACCAAACTGAGCCTGTGTTGCAATTAAATGACAAACCCAACAAGACATAGCACTCTCTCCATTTTCAAAGCTCCATAAGGAATACATTTACATTTGGACCAAGGCCAGTCTTTGTTTACAGAGCATCCCGATCCAGTACTCTGCCTGGCACTCCCGCTGTATGGCAGAGAGAGGAGACCACAGGGAACGGAGTGATTTATGCTAAGACAACACCCAGGACCTGCCAAGTGCGTCAATGCTCCAAGAAATCTGCTTAAACAACAATAGAGGGAAGAATTAAACCAGCCAGACATCAGCTACAATGATTTACCACGGCAACGGTGTGTTGGAACCCGGTCAGGTTCAAGCTTCTCGAAAATCAGTCACTATGAGTCACGGAGGTCAAGTCATGGTGCAAGGCTAAACTAGCTGATGTAGGCTAAGGCCTCCAGCCATTGTTTAACCCCCTGGCACTGTTTTGATGGAGAGTGACAAAGGACAGGAGGGACAGGTACAGAAAGGTCTGAATGCCATACTGGGATGGAGCTGACCTTTCTTAACGTCTGGAGGACCTGGTGGCTTGGGGGTCGGGAAGGAAGGTGGGAGGGAGGGAGGGAGGTGATGAGAGGGAGAACTGTGAAGGAGGTGAATGGTATGGCAAAATATACATCTGTGGAGGTTTCCGGTTAAAGTGGAAAGGCTAAGTTGCAAAATTTGACTCAATTGTTCACTTTGTGAAAAGATTCTGATGTGGAGACACCCTAGACATGGGCCTTAGGGGCCGTAGCGGCCATCTTACAAAATGACTGCAAACTGTAACACTATTTTACAGTTCAGAAGGACTATTTTTAGATAAACACTGGCATTGAACTGGTATTGTTCTGTACCTTACACCTTGTGATGACAGCTTAAAACACAGGAGAGTTGAGCTAAAGGATGTGCAAAGTGCTCTCTCTCTCTCTCTCTCTCTCTCTCTCTCTCTCTGTTTCTCCCCCCCTTTCCCTCTCTCTCTCTCTCTCTCTCTGTCTTTCTCGCTTTGTCTCTCTCGCTCTCTATCTCTTTCTTTTTCTCTCTCTCTCTCTGAATTCAATTTATTTTAAAGGGATATATTGGCATGGAAACCTATGTTTACATTGCCAAAGCAAATGAAATAGATGATAAACACAAGTGAAATAAACAATCAGAAATTGTAAGCACAACACACACATTTTTTTAAATTATAGAGACATTTCAAATGTACAGTGTTGTAACAATGTGCAAATTGTGTAGTTGTAGTACAACAGGGAAAATAAATAAACAGATAAATATAGGTTGTATCTACAATGGTGTTTGTGCTTCACTGGTTGCCCTTTTCTTGTGGCAACAGGTCACACATCTTGCTGTTGTGATGACACACTGGTATTTAACTTAATAGATATAAGAGTTTATCAAAATTGGATCTCAAATTCTTTGTTGGTCTGTGTAATCTGAGGGAAATATGTGTCTCCAGCAGGAGGTTAGGAAGTGAAGCCCCCCCTCTCTCTCTGCTCATCTCTCTCTCTCTCTCTGCTCATCTGACACAGAGTCACAGGCTCACGGTGATTCCTGATTTGCTCTCGTCACAAATACGCAATCTGGTTGGTAGAGCCTATATGAGAGACAGTGTATCCATTGATCTGTACCGGGTACGTTTTTATTGAGACGCGCGCGGTGTGTCCACCTATAAAAGAGGAGTGCGGCTTGGTGCGCAGGACCAGACTTTCCCCGGTTCTGTTCTTGAGGTGCGATAGAGACTTCATACAAAGATACTGAGCAATATGGAGGGGACTTTCCGAGGGCAGCTTTTCTTCCTTGTGTTATGTCTGTCATTTCTGAAGGGAGACACCAGATACATCGAGGTAAGCCTCTGAAGTCACTTTGCCCGATAATTTACCTTTTTCGTTCCCATGTGTTTAATGTATTAATGTACTAGACTTTGTCATACGAGCTCAATTAATGCAATAAAGTTGTTACAACTTGTTGTACTCAGTCAAATAAAGTTACCATTGTAATAACTGTCATTGTGCACTTGATTTATGCATTACGTAAACTGCTAGCCTTTACTAAAACACTTGAGTTGTCTTGCTTGACGGTATATTGTTGTCAACTTGTCCACATTAAATCTTGACTTTCTTTTTATAAATATTATCTAAATGTCGTTGTTTTTGTGTGCAGGAAAATGACATTACACCAGAGGGATTATTTGCACTTCTTAGTTCAGAGCTCAAAAGAGAAATACCCGAGACATTAATTTACAGGCGACCCCTCCGTAAGTAACTGACTGAAGTACTCTCTTAAAAGCCTTTATTATGCATATTTGCCGTATACACCGTCGATCTGTGAAGCAATCTTTTTTTTTTTGCCGACCTGATCAAATCTTCAAAAATGCTTTTATTTAGCATGAAAAGTAAATAAAATGTAACTCTGAATTTTTCAGTCACAATTGTGTATGGATTTGTGTGAATACCAAATAATCAAAAATAATAAATGTGTGATTTAAGGCCTCTTGTAATTTATATAATTATAATATTTATTGACTAAAATACAAATTGATGTATACTACTTAAGGAATTGGAAATGTATATTAGATTGCATTTTTGTCAGAAAAAAAATATCAACAGCCAATGTGCACACAATTTAATGTTAACCCCATCTCTGTCTCCATTTCTCTCTCATTCTCCATGTCATCTCTCTTTCTGTCTCTATATCCCCCCCTCTCTGTTACTCACACCCCCACCTCCCTCCTTCTTCCCCTCTTCCCTACCTCTCCCCTCTATTTCTCCTCCTTCTCCACCACCTTCCCTTTCTTCCTCCCGTCCTCATCCTCTCCCGCTCTCAGGTTGTCTGGACATGGTGGCAGTAGAGGGTCAGTTCACCTTCACAGCAGACCGGCCTCAGCTCAGCTGTGCTTCTTTCTTCATCGCTGAGCCCAACCAGGTCATCAGTGTAGAGTATGACAGCGTCGACATCGACTGCAGGGAGGAGACTTCATCAAGGTAACCGCACACGCACATGTGGCATGCATGCACACATGAAAAGTACACACGCACAGCACCTCTTTCACACCCACATACATCCCAAATACTACTCCCCTCCCATCTTCACCTTGCCTGACGTCAGCACCACCAGGTCCAGGGATAGATTTACTTTTCCAGACAATTGAGGGGATGAAATTCCCGGCAGATTATTTTGTTGTTATTCGTGCCCAGGTCTGAGTAGTGCTCTTCCCCCGAGGCTTGGCGTAAAACCCCTCATACACCCCCTGACCTGGGAACACCCGTTCTCAGTAGAAGATAACGACGGACTCCGAAATACCATAAAATGATACCGTCACTTAGCAGATGCTGTCACCAGGGGTAACATAGGGTATTTTCCGGTGTCATTTTCTTACTTGACTTTTGTGAATTTGTGCTAAGGCTTCAATTGAGTCCCACACTTGATTTACAGCCAGGTCACACCAGATCGACTTCAGTATTCAACGTTTGTCCAGGTCCCCAGGACATCGGGAAATGCCTACAATACCGTCCATTTGGGGCAACGTGAGCACCTATTACCATCTAGTAGGCTCCAAGGATGGCGGGTTCAATCCCAGTGCTAGGCACTCATTTGTATTTGTTTTGTTTTAACCCTATCCCAAACCTTAACCCTTACTGTAACCAGTCAGAATTAATGCCTAACCTTAACCCTTACCGTAACCAGTCAGAATTAATGCCTAACCTTAACCCTTACCGTAGCCCTTTACACTCATACGCGTATGTGGGATGAAAATGGCATCTTTGGGCACTAATAAGCATCTAATCGGAAAGCAGTATTTCGAAAGATGAGACGTTGAGGATTATAATATAATACTGATTTGATGTCGTACAAGCAAGCCAAACACCCGTGAGTCCAAATGTGCCCTTCACATTTCTATATTATACAGCTCATGTCATATACAGTGTCGACGTTTTTTTTTTCATCGCTGTGTTTGATGTACAGTTACAAGATGACATGGGGTCGTACCCTGGGTTGTTCATTGTGAAGAACACCCGCCTGAACGCACACATGACTCCTTTCTATGCCCCCCAAAATGATGATCAACTTCTCTGAATTGCCTTGTGGAAAGCCTAACACTGTAAGATCATGTTTTATAACTTGGCTAGTCTTGTTGGCAACAGAACAAGCTTGCAAGTAACGCCCAGCTGACCCAGATTACGATTTATAATGAGCAGGGTTTTTTTTTTTTTTTTTTTACCAGTAATTGTGTTTGGATGCAGGGTTGTGTTCCAAACAAAACAACTACAAGTGTGCTTGTTCTAGTTCCTTAACGGCACATGGGAGAGCTAAAGCACCATATAGCTGAAGATTCTTCTTTGAGTCATAAAAGTGTATTGGAGTTACTTTGGAACTGTAAACGCTTTGGAGAGAGGTGTTTTGGCCACTTGGAGTTAGTCCTCTCACTCAAATCCTTGTATTGTTTTTGTCTTATCATCTTGCTAAATGTCCAGAATCCCAGAATATTTTCAGATTTCGTTATTAACAAATGCGGTGAAAAGTACAGTAAATGTAAAATGCACATAAAATCAAGTGTGATGTTTGGATTCAGTCTTGTGTCAGGTGGACTGTTGTTTCATTAACTTTGGCCAGATAATTTCCCCATGATCTCAGAACGGTTCCTTTCAATTGCTACCATGCTTATGTATTTGCTTTTCATATTTCTTCTGTAAGAAACATTTCAATTTAGCCATATTCATATCGGCCAATTCCCACGAGTGTAAAGGGTTAACCAGTCGCAATTAATGGCTAAACTTAACTGTAGAAATTTGACGTTTAAAAAAAATGGCATTGTTTAGAAGGAGTGCAAGGGCAAATTGAGTCACAGAGTAGGCATTTCCTAACGAAAATATGCAAATACATAGCCAATAGGATCTCGCTAGCTCATGCTTGGCTCTGCCCACCGCCTTGCTTGTTCTGCCCACCATGCTTAACTTGCTGCCATCGGAAACGATACCCTGTGGTCTATCTTTGGTTAGTTCTTTGTTGATACCTTGTTGGGAATTAACGACACAGAGACACAAGAGTCACTTCCTGACTTGAACACTGGCTCAAACGGAAGTCACCTTTAAAAGTCAATTATAGTGAACAGGTTGTTCATCAGCATTTTTTGGAACCCTCGTTTTGCTTACAGAGAAATTGGATTTGATTGAATGCTTTTGATTAAGTCCACATCTCTCTCCTCTCCCAGGTGTTTGATGGCTGGGTGATGAAGGGAGAGAAGTTCCCTAGTTCCCAAGACCACGCCCTGCCGTTGATGGAACGCTATGTGGACTACTGCGACTCTGGGACGGTCAGGAGAACCGTGCGGTCGTCTCAGAACGTTGCCATGCTGTTCTTCCGCGTTCACACTGCCGGGAGCTCCTTCACGCTGACAGTCAGGAAGCCCATCAACCCTTTCCGTGAGTAGAGACCTGCACTAGCTTGATGGCCAGTCTTAGTGTTAATGACCTTTAAGGTTGTACTTTGAGTGCATCAACTGAAGCCCCGTTTATACCTGGTTCTAACATGCATCAGTTGTCCTGATCTTCTCCACATTCTGATTGTGCCCACATATGTCGACAGGTGTAGACAATCCAAAGTCGCATGGTGAACTGATCGGGATTAGATCTTCCTGACCACCTCCAGACGTAGTCGAAGATACATCTTGTACGGATTTCCTTGAAGTGTAAACAGATCCGGACAACTAAAGTTTAAAGCCAATTTATAAGTTTAAAGCCAATTTATGCTCTCTCCGGGGGGCACCATAGAGAAGGTTTGAAGCAATTGCAGATTCTCCGGAGGCTTGCGGAAGCCAAATCGAGCTCCGTACCGCATCGGCGCGTGCCTCCCAAATGTTATAACAATGCGTAGGGCTCTGTATATCTCCGCATTGACATGATTAGTTGATGGTAGGTGGGAGCAAGAGGTCCTGTATAAACACAAACTAATTTCCTTGACAACAGCTCTGATCTGCTCCACGAAGTGCAAGAAGTAGGCCTATGAATGATCTGACTTCTGCGGAGGCCTCAGTGCAGTAAATGCTGTACGGCCACTGCAACTGAAAGGCTGCTAGATCGAATCCCCGAGCTGACAAGGTAAAAATCCGTCGTTCTGCCCCTGAGCAAGGCAGTTAACCCACTGTCCCTAGGCCGTCATTGTAAATAAGAATTTGTTCTTAACTGACTTGCCTGGTTAAATAAAGGTTAAGTAAAAATAAATAAAAAGATGTCGGATTGACCATGTAGAGGCTTTTATTCTTTTTGGGCAAGGTCCCGCTTGTCCCGGTCTCGAAAAATAAAATCACACCGGCCAGTTGAAGTAGTAATTATGGACAATGATACCTTCACAATTCCTCCAGAATTAACATCACGGTCTTCAATAGAAACAAAGTGCCTATACTGGCACTGTGGTCGGATGCCACAGGCCAATCGAAATTAGATAAAGCACATAGAAGTAAGTATATTTATGAAGAGATATCATCCCGAATGAGAGAAAATGGGTTCTCCCGTTCCCACATTCAATGCCAGTGAAAAATATAAACAAAATACTGGAAAACATTGTACAGAAAGGACAAGGACCGTAATAGCAGGCATGCCATTAGGTGTGCCAACATGGGGCAGGATGCCAATGTAATGCCAATGTACTTTATACCACGTTGTAATTGCCAGGGTTGTGTGCTAATGCTTTAGGTGACCCTTTATTTTGTTCAAGCTGCTCACGTCTAAGCCGACTTGTGTGTGTGTGTGTGTGTGTGTGTGTGTGTGTGTTTGCATTTGTACTAAGTAATTTTCCCCCTTAAATGGATGCATTTTTGCTATAAGGTCAACACGTCTAGAGACACTGATATATCCCCCAACTCGCGCACCAATGACGTGGACGTCAATTAAGACAGCCCCCCGCACCTCCCTGATCCAGAGGGGTTGGGTTAATTACGGATGATACATTTCTGTTGAATGCATTCAGTTGTGCAACTGACAAGTTATCCCCTTTCCTTTCTCATGCCCCTCCCCCGCCCCCCCAACCTCTCCCCCTACAGCCTGTAATATCATCTCCCAGACACCAGAGGGCAGCTTCACCATGGTGATACCCCAGCAGCACAGGAACTGCAGCTTCTCCATCATCTACCCTGTAGAGATCAAGATTGCTGAGCTCAGCCTGGGACACCTCAACGACTTCCCCATCAAGGTGAGCCCTGAGCAGGGAAACATCTGAGCCTAGAGGTCCGAAGCACGGCTGATTTTCTTTTCGCCCTGGGAAATGTTTTGGTTGATGAATGTCTCTCACTAATTAGACTAATTAGATTCCACTCACCATGTGTCAGAGGTCTGAATCAAAAATCCTGATTAGAGGGGAAGAATAGAGAAAACATCAGCGATTCTGGCTTCTGGCAGGAAGTGGTTTCGTGAACTACCCTGCCAAAGACCTAGAGACCTGTGTTAGCTCCCAGTGATGATGAGTGGATGCTTGGAGTCAGTGGAGATGAGTGTGAATGGGTAGAAGGAAAGAAAGAAAGATGGAAGAAAGAAAGAAAGAAAGAAAGAAAGAAAGAAAGAAAGAAAGGGAGGGAAGTAGAAATGACCTGTGAATCCATGGAGCTGGTCTTTCTCAACAGAGGTCCATCCCAGGATGTGCGGGAGCAGGGGACTTTGTGGAGCTGCTGGGAGGGAACGGGATGGACCCGTCTAAAATGTTCCCTGTAGCTGACCTTTGCTACAAATTTAACGGTCCCGGTGAGCGGCACCAACACCAACACCATCAACATCCTAACGAGAATATATCTTTATTAACTCCATCACCATCCTAACTAGAATATATCTTTATTAACGCCACCATCACCATCCAAACTAGAATATATCTTTATTAACTCCACCATCACCATCCTAACTAGAATATATCTTTATTAACTCCACCATCACCATCCAAACTAGAATATATCTTTATTAACTCCACCATCACCATCCTAACTAGAATATATCTTTATTAACTCCACCATCACCATCCAAACTAGAATATATCTTTATTAACCACCATCACCATCCTAACTAGAATATATCTTTATTAACTCCATCATCACCATCCTAACTAGAATATATCTTTATTATCCACCATCACAATCCTAACTAGAATATATCTTTATTAACCCCACCATCACCCGCCTGACAAGAATTTATCTTTATTAACCCCACCATCACCCTCCTGACCAGAATATATCTTTATTAACCACCATCACCATCCTAACTAGAATATATCTTTATTAACTCCACCATCACCATCCTAACTAGAATATATCTTTATTAACCACCATCACCATCCTAACTAGACTATCTTTATTTACCACCATCACCATCCTAACTAGACTATATCTTTATTTACCACCATCACCATCCTAACTAGAATATATCTTTATTAACTCCACCATCACCATCATAACTAGAATATATCTTTATTAACCACCATCACCATCCTAACTAGAATATATCTTTATTAACTCCACCATCACCATCATAACTAGAATATATCTTTATTAACCACCATCACCATCCTAACTAGAATATATCTTTATTAACCACCATCACCATCCTAACTAGAATATATCTTTATTAACTCCACCATCACCATTCTAACTCAAATTTATCTTTATTAACCCCACCATCACCTTCCTGACCAGAATATATCTTTATTAACCACCATCACCATCCTAACTAGAATATATCTTTATTAACTCCACCATCACCATCCTAACTAGAATATATCTTTATTAACCACCATCACCATCCTAACTAGACTATATCTTTATTAACCACCATCACCATCCTAACTAGAATATATCTATTAACCACCATCACCATCCTAACTAGAATATATCTTTATTAACTCCACCATCACCATCCTAACTAGAATATATCTTTATTAACTCCACCATCATCATTCTAACTCGAATATATCTTTATTAACTCCACCATCACCATCCTAACTCGAATATATCTTTATTAACCATCATCACCATCCATACTAGAATACATCTTTATTAACCACCATCACATCATAACTAGAATATATCTTTATTAAACACTATCACCATCCTAACTAGAATAGAACTTTATAAACCACCATCACCATCCTAACTAGAATATATCATTATTAACCACCATCACTGTCCTAACTAGTATATATCTTTATTAAACACCATCACCATCCTAACTTGAATATATCTTTATTAAACACCATCACCATCCTAACTAGAATATATCTTTATTAACCACCATCACCATCCTAACTAGAATATATCTTTATTAACCACCATCACCATCCTAACTAGTATATATCTTTATTAACCACCATCACCATCCTAACTAGTATACAGTGCCTTGCGAAAGTATTCGGCCCCCTTGAACTTTGCGACCTTTTGCCACATTTCAGGCTTCAAACATAAAGATATAAAACTGTATTTCTTTGTGAAGAATCAACAACAAGTGGGACACAATCATGAAGTGGGACGACATTTATTGGATATTTCAAACTTTTTTAACAAATCAAAAACTGAAAAATTGAGCGTGCAAAATTATTCAGCCCCCTTAAGTTAATACTTTGTAGCGCCACCTTTTGCTGCGATTACAGCTGTAAGTCGCTTGGGGTATGTCTCTATCAGTTTTGCACATCGAGAGACTGAAATTTTTTCCCATTCCTCCTTGCAAAACATCTCGAGCTCAGTGAGGTTGGATGGAGAGCATTTGTGAACAGCAGTTTTCAATTCTTTCCACAGATTCTCGATTGGATTCAGGTCTGGACTTTGACTTGGCCATTCTAACACCTGGATATGTTTATTTTTGAACCATTCCATTGTACATTTTGCTTTATGTTTTGGATCATCGTCTTGTTGGAAGACAAATCTCCGTCCCAGTCTCAGGTCTTTTGCAGACTCCATCTGGTTCTTCCAGAATGGTCCTGTATTTGGCTCCATCCATCTTCCCATCAATTTTAACCATCTTCCCTGTCCCTGCTGAAGAAAAGCAGGCCCAAACCATGATGCTGCCACCACCATGTTTGACAGTGGGTATGGTGTGTTCAAGGTGATGAGCTGTGTTGCTTTTACGCCAAACATAACGTTTTGCATTGTTGCCAAAAAGTTCAATTTTGGTTTCATCTGACCAGAGCACCTTCTTCCACATGTTTGGTGTGTCTCCCAGGTGGCTTGTGGCAAACTTTAAACGACACTTTTTATGGATATCTTTAAGAAATGGCTTTCTTCTTGCCACTCTTCCATAAAGGCCAGATTTGTGCAATATACGACTGATTGTTGTCCTATGGACAGAGTCTCCCACCTCAGCTGTAGATCTCTGCAGTTCATCCAGAGTGATCATGGGCCTCTTGGCTGCATCTCTGATCAGTGTTCTCCTTGTATGAGCTGAAAGTTTAGAGGGACGGCCAGGTCTTGGTAGAAATGCAGTGGTCTGATACTCCTTCCATTTCAATATTATCGCTTGCACAGTGCTCCTTGGTAAGTTTAAAGCTTGGGAAATCTTTTTGTATCCAAATTCGGCTTTAAACTTCTTCACAACAGTATCTCGGACCTGCCTGGTGTGTTCCTTGTTCTTCGTGATGCTCTCTGCGCTTTTAACGGACCTCTGAGACAATCACAGTGCAGGTGCATTTATACGGAGACTTGATTACACACAGGTGGATTGTATTTATCATCATTAGTCATTTAGGTCAACATTGGATCATTCAGAGATCCTCACTGAACTTCTGGAGAGAGTTTGCTGCACTGAAAGTAAAGGGGCTGAATAATTTTGCACGCCCAATTTTCAGTTTTTGATTTGTTAAAAAATATCTTTGAAATATCCAATAAATGTCGTTCCACTTCATGATTGTGTCCCACTTGTTGTTGATTCTTCACAAAAAAATACAGTTTTATATCTTTCTGTTTGAACGCATCACCATCTGAAATGTGGCAAAAGGTCGCACAGTTCAAGGGGACCTAGAATACTTTTAACCAAGACACTGTATATCTTTATTAACCACCATCACCATCCTATCAAGAATATATCTTTATTAACTTGACCATCCTAACTAGAATATATCTTTATTAACCCCACCATCACCATACGAACTAGAATATATATTTATTAAACACCATCACCATCCTAACTAGAATATATCTTTATTAACCACCATCACATCATAACTAGAAATATCTTTATTAACCACCTTCACCATCCTAACTAGAATATATCTTTATTAACCACCATCACCATCCTATCAAGAATATATCTTTATTAACTCGACCATCACCATCCTAACTACAATATATCTTTATTAACCACCATCACCATCCTAACTAGAATATATCTTTATTATCCACCTTCACCATCCTAACTAGAATATATCTTTATAAACCACCATCACCCTTCTGACTAGAATATATCTTTATTAAACACCATCACCATCCTAACTAGAATATATTTTTATTAACCACCATCACCATCCTAACTAGAATATATCTTTATTAACCACCATCACCACCCTAACTAGAATATATCTTTATTTACCACCATCACCACCCAAACTAGAATATATCTTTATTAACTCACCATCACCATCCTAACTAGAATATATCTTTATTAACCACCATCACCATCCTAACTAGAATATATCTTTATTAACTCCACCATCACCATCCTAACTAGAATATATCTTTATTAACTCCACCATCACCATCCAAACTAGAATATATCATTATTAACCACCATCACCATCCTAACTAGAATATATCTTTATTAACCACCATCACCATCCTAACTAGAATATATCTTTATTAACTCCACCATCACCATCCTAACTAGAATATATCTTTATTAACCACCTTCACCATCCTAACTAGAATATATCTTTATTAACCACCATTACCATCCTAACTAGAATATATCTTTATTAACCCCACCATCACCATCCTAACTAGAATATATCTTTATTAACCACCATCACCATCCTAACTAGAACATATCTTTATTAACCACCATCACCACCCAAACTAGAATATATCTTTATTAACTCCACCATCACCATCCTAACTAGAATATATCTTTATTAACCACCATCACCATCCTAACTAAACTAACTTTATTTACCACCATCACCACCCAAACTAGAATATATCTTTATTAACTCACCATCACCATCCTAACTAGAATATATCTTTATTAACCACCATCACCATCCTAACTAGAATATATCTTTATTAACTCCACCATCACCATTCTAACTAGAATATATCTTTATTAACCACCATCACCATCCTAACTAGAATATATCTTTATTAACCACCATCACCATCCTAACTAGAATATATCTTTATTAACCACCATCACCATCCTAACTAGAATATATCTTTATTAACTCCACCATCACCATCCAAACTAGAATATATCATTATTAACCACCATCACCATCCTAACTAGAATATATCTTTATTATCCACCTTCACCATCCTAACTAGAATATATCTTTATAAACCACCATCACCATCCTGACTAGAATATATCTTTATTAACCACCATCACATCATAACTAGAAATATCTTTATTAACCACCATCACCATCAAACTAGAATATATATTTATCCTCAACTAGAATATATCTTTATTAACCACCATCACCATCCTAACTAGAATATATCTTTATTAACTTTATTATCTTTACCACCACCATCCTAACTAGAATATATCTTTATAAACCACCATCAACTAGAATATATCTTTATTAACTCACCATCACCATCCTAACTAGAATATATCTTTATTAACACCATCACCATCCTAACTAGAATATATCTTTATTAACCACCATCACCATCCTAACTAGAATATATCTTTATTAACCCCACCATCACCATCCTAACTAGAATATATCTTTATTAACTCCACCATCACCATCCTAACTAGAATATATCATTATTAACCACCATCACCATCCTAACTAGAATATATCTTTATTAACCACCATCACCATCCTAACTAGAATATATCTTTATTAACTCCACCATCACCATCCTAACTAGAATATATCTTTATTAACCACCATCACCATCCTAACTAGAATATATCTTCATTACCCACCATCACCATCCAAACTAGAATATATCTTTATTAACCACCATCACCATCCTAACTAGAATATATCTTTATTAACCACCATCACCATCCTAACTAGAATATATCTTTATTAACCACCATCACCATCCTAACTAGAATATATCTTTATTATCCACCTTCACCATCCTAACTAGAATATATCTTTATTAACCACCATCACCATCCTAACTAGAATATATCTTCATTACCACCATCACCATCCTAACTAGAATATATCTTTATTAACCACCATCACCATCCTAACTAGAATATATCTTTATTAACCACCATCACCATCCTAACTAGAATATATCTTTATTAACCACCATCACATCATAACTAGAAATATCTTTATTAACCACCATCACCATCCAAACTAGAATATATCTTTATTAACCACCATCACCATCCTATCAAGAATATATCTTTATTAACTCCACCATCACCATCCTAACTAGAATATATCTTTATTAACCACCATCACCATCCTAACTAGAATATATCTTTATTAACCACCTTCACCATCCTAACTAGAATATATCTTTATTAACTCCACCATCACCATCCAAACTAGAATATATCTTTATTAACCACCATCACCATCCGAACTAGAATATATCTTTATTAACCACCTTCACCATCCTAACTAGAATATATCTTCATTAACCACCATTGCCATCCTAACTAGAATATATCTTTATTAACCTTCACCATCAACTAGAATATATCTTTATCCAAACTAGAATATATCTTTATTAACCACCATCACCATCCTAACTAGAATATATCTTTATTAACCACCATCACCATCCTAACTAGAATATATCTTTATTAACTCCACCATCACCATCCTAACTAGAATATATCTTTATTAACCACCTTCACCATCCTAACTAGAATATATCTTTATTAACCACCATTACCATCCTAACTAGAATATATCTTTATTAACCCCACCATCACCATCCTAACTAGAATATATCTTTATTAACCACCAACACATCATAACTAGAAATATCTTTATTAACCACCATCACCATCCAAACTAGTATATATCTTTATTAACCACCATTACCATCCTAACTAGAATATATCTTTATTAACCACCATCACATCATAACTAGAAATATCTTTATTAACCACCATCACCATCCTAACTAGAATATATCTTTATTAACCACCATCACCATCCTATCAAGAATATATCTTTATTAACTCCACCATCACCATCCTAACTAGAATATATCTTTATTAACCACCATCACCATCCTAACTAGAATATATCTTTATTAACCTTCACCATCCATCTTTATAAACCACCATCACTCCTGACTAGAATATATCTTTAGAATCATCCTAACTAGAATATATCTTTATTAACCACCATCACCATCCTAACTAGAATATATCTTTATTAACCACCATCACCATCCTAACTAGAATATATCTTTATTTACCACCATCACCACCAAACTAGAATATATCTTTATTAACTCCACCATCACCATCCTAACTAGAATATATCTTTATTAACCACCATCACCATCCTAACTAGAATATATCTTTATTAACCACCATCACCATCCAAACTAGAATATATCTTTATTACCACCATCACCATCCTAACTAGAATATATCTTTATTAACCCATCATCACCATCCAAACTAGAATATATCTTTATTAACCACCATCACCATCCAAACTAGAATATATCTTTATTAACCACCATCACCATCCTAACTAGAATATATCTTTATTAACCACCATCACCATCCTAACTAGAATATATCTTTATTAACCACCATCACCATCCTAACTAGAATATATCTTTATCAACCACCATGTCCATCTTAACTGTAACGGCTTTCGTCTGGTGGAAGAGAAGCGGACCAAAATGCAGCGTGGTGGTTATTCATGTTCTTTAATAAAATGAACGAGACATGAAATAACTAAACAAAACAATAAATGTGTGAAAACATATACAGCCTATCTGGTGACTATAAACACAGAGACAGGAACAATCACCCATGAAACACTTAAAGAATATGGCTGCCTAAATATGGTTCCCAATCAGAGACAACGATAAACACCTGCCTCTGATTGAGAACCACTCCAGACAGCCATAGACTATGCTTGATACCCCCACTAAACCACAAACCCAATACCTAACAAAACCTCAAGACAAAACACACCACAATAAACCCATGTCACACCCTGGCCTGACCAAATAAAAGAAGACAAACACAATATACTTCGACCACGGCGTGACAGAACCCCCCCCTCCCCCCTAAGGTGCGGACTCCCGGACGCACATCAAAACAATAGGGGAGGGTCCGGGTGGGCGTCTGTCCATGGTGGCGGCTCCGGCGCGGGACGTGGACCCCACTCTATCAATGTCTTAGTCCCTCCTCCTCGCGTCCTAGGATAGCCCACCCTCTCCGCCGACCATGGCCTAGTAGTCCTCACCCAGAACCCCACTGGACTGAGGGGCAGCTCGGGACTGAGGGGAAGCTCGGCACTGAGGGAAGCTCGGCACTGAGGGGAAGCTCTGCACTGAGGGGAAGCCCAGCACTGAGAGGAAGCCCAGGCAGGTAGTTGGATCCGGCAGATCCTGGCTGGCTGGCGGTTCTGGCAGATCCTGGCTGACTGGCGGATCTGGAAGAGTCTGGCTGACTGGCGGATCTGGAAGAGTCTGGCTGACGGGCGGATCTGGAAGAGTCTGGCTGACTGGCGGATCTGGAAGAGTCTGGCTGACTGGCGGATCTGGAAGAGTCTGGCTGACTGGCAGATCTGGAAGAGTCTGGCTGACTGGCGGATCCTGGCTGACTGGCAGATCTGGCTGCTCCATGCTGACTGGCGGCTCTGGCTGCTCCATGCTGACTGGCGGCTCTGCCTGCTCCATGCAGACTGACAGCTCTGGCGGCTTCTTGCAGACTGGCAGCTCTGGCGGCTCCTTGCAGACTGGCAGCTCTGGCTGCTCCATGCAGGCTGACAGCTCCAGCTGCTCCATGCAGGCTGGCAGCTCTGGCTGCGCTGAACAGGCAGGAGACTCCGGCAGCGCAGTAGAGGGGGAAGGCTCCGGCAGCGCTGTAGAGGAGGAAGGCTCCGGCAGTGCTGGAGAGGCGAGGCGCACTGTAGGCCTGATGCGTGGTGCTGGCACTGGTGGTACTGGGCCGAGGACACGCACAGGAAGCCTGGTGCGGAGGGCTGGTGCTTGGAGGTGGTACTGGGTAGACACTGTAGGCCTGATGCGTGGTGCTGGCACTGGTGGTACTGGGCCGAGGACACGCACAGGAAGCCTGGTGCCATGTAAGCTGGCCCAAGGAGACGCACTGGGGACCAGATGCCTAGAGCCGGCTTCATGGCATTTGGCTTGACGCTCAATCTAGCCCGGCCGATACGCGGAGCTGGAATATACCGCACTGGGCTATGCACCCGCACTGGAGACACCGTACGCACCACAGCATAACACGGTGCCTGCCCGGTCTCTCTAGCCCCCCGGTAACCACAGGAAGTTGGCGTAGGTCTCCTACCTAGCGTCGCCATACTCCCTGTGAGCCCCCTCCCAAGACATTTTTGGGGCTGACTCCCGGGCTTCCATCCGCGTCGCCGTGCTGCCTCCTCATACCAGCGCCTCTCAGCTTTCGCCACCTCCAGTTCTTCTTTGGGGCGACAATATTCTCCAGGCTGAGCCCAGGGTCCTTCTCCGTCCAATTCGTCCTCCCATGTCCATTCCTCTCTTTGTTGCTCCTGCTGTTGCTGTTGCCTGTTACCACGCGGCTTGGTCCTGTTGTGATAGGTGATTCTGTAACGGCTTTTGTCTGGTGGAAGAGAAGCGGACCAAAATGCAGCGTGGTGGTTATTCATGTTCTTTAATAAAATGAACTAGACATGAAATAACTAAACAAAACAATACATGTGTGAAAACATATACAGCCTATTTTTTATTTTTATAAAAAATAATTTATTACCTTCAATACCATTCATTCTTTACAACTCATAATTTTCATACATACTCCAATAATGGTATTTTAATTTAACTAAACAAAAACCCCAAACACAACCTCAGGGGAGCATCTTCCGTCCCCGTCACCCTACAAACTACCTTTCCCTATCTCCCCGTCCCTAATCTATCCCCTTACAAATCTAAATGACACCCAGCCCTAAGCCCCCCTTCCACCTCTCCCGAGCAGCATGCTGCCCCCACTTCCTCTCCTCCCTCTTCATCCTCCCCCTCAAATCTCCTTCCACCCACCTCACTATCACTTCCACCCCCCAATCTTTCCCTGTCT
This sequence comes from Oncorhynchus masou masou, assembly GCF_036934945.1. Classification (NCBI taxonomy): domain Eukaryota; kingdom Metazoa; phylum Chordata; class Actinopteri; order Salmoniformes; family Salmonidae; genus Oncorhynchus; species Oncorhynchus masou. The sequence goes on from NW_027016746.1 coordinate 41,247, forward strand.
TCACCATGTTCTGCCTGGCTTCCCACAGCCCCCGTTTAAAGAGACTCATGAGAAGCCAGAGCAGAAACCTGTCCCTATCCGTCCCTCTCACTCTCCCTACACCTCTCTCTAACCTGGCCCACGTCAATACAAAATCCCCCTTACCAAACCTAACAACACCCGTGCCCTAGCCCATTCTACTCTGGCAAAGGCACATTTCCTAAAGACATGGCGCACAGTCTCCTCCCTTCCACAAGAGGATCTTGGACAGGTGGGGGATTGCACCAAAATATACCGGTACATGATGGAACGTACCGGCAAGCACTTATGGAGGCTCAACCAATTCAGGTCCTGTTGTCCAGACCCCGCGCCTGTACTCCCTCCCAGACCACTTCCGAGATGCCCACTACAGGCGCCGGACTCCCTGCCTTTCTGACCTCCTCGTACAGGTGCCTATGATCTAAACCTACTCGGGCAACTTCAACCTCAGGGTGCGCACGCAGCCACTTGGCCGCATGACCAAAGTGCCACGGCAGCTGTTCCGCCCGAGGACCCGTGTTAGACCACACCATTACGCTTCTCGCCTGATACGAGAAGAACACCCGCAGGAGGTAACCGGACGGGTGTATCACTGGATGAGCAAGCTCCGTTAACAAGAAAGAAACAAAAATTGCGTCCAGCTTGAGGGGGAAATGTGGTACCCCCTACCTCCCTCCCCGATGGGACAGAGCATGCGTGCCCTGGCGACCCACTCGCAACTGCCACTCCACATGAACTGAAACACAAGCCTCACTAGAGGCCTCCTCAGACAAGCCGGCAATGGGTAGATGTACACCAAATACAAAAGAGATGGCAACACATCCACCTTTAGGACCAGGACTTTGTCCATAAAAGACAAATACCTAGCCTTCCACATTGCTAGCTTCCTCTGTACCACTGCAATACGCATGTTCCAGTTTAGCGTCGCTGAGCCGGAGGTCTCAAAATGGACCCCGAGAATCCTCAGGGCCCCCTCACAGAGAGATAACCCCCCCGGGCACATCCGTTCTTCCGCGCCATCTTCCGAAAAACTTGGCGGAAGACTTTGCATGGTTCAGAACCGCTCCCGACGCTCGGGTGAAATCTCCAAAGATGACAAGGGACCTTGTCAGGCACGAGTCCTTGCACAGCAGCAAGGAAGTGCCGTCGGCGTACTGCGTCATCTTAACACGCAGCCCACCACTTCCAGGGATCAACAAGCCTTCCACCCCTGTCTCTGCCCTAGTGGCAGCCCCCAGAGGCTCCATGTACAGAACGAAGAGGAGAGCCGAGAGTGGGCACCCCTGCCTGACCCCAGACGAGAGGTCAAAAACATCACCCAAGTGACTATTTACACTAACTCGGCACCCTGCTCCGACATATAATGTACGAATCCATCCTATGAACTTCTCCCCAAATCCTAATCGACCTAACACTCTGAATAAAAAGGATCTATTCACGCGATCAAAGGCTTTCGCCTGATCTAGCGCTGCTACCATTAAAGGCAGTCCTCTATCTTCAACCCAAGCGATGGAGTCCCTGATTAACTGTAGGTTCCATCTAATAGAGCGGCCCTCTACCCCGCACGTCTGATCCTCATGGACGACGTAGGGAAGGGCTGTGCGCAACCGGTCTGCTAAAACCTTTGCAAGTAGCTTGTAATCTACACACAGCATGGTCAACGGCCGCCAGTTGCCAAGATCTGTTACTTCCCCCTTCTTATATAGAAGTGACAGCACACCAACAGCCATCAATCCCCCCGGGACCCCCGTCTCAAGGATGGCCTACAAGACTTCGAGGACCACTGGTCCAAGTATACCCCAAAACTTGAGATAAAACTCAGCTGGCAGCCCATCCATCCCAGGCACCTTCCCTTTTCCCATCCTCCTAAGAGCGCTCTCAACCTCTTCTAGTGAGATCTGGGCCTCCATCACTTCTCTAATGTCCTCCGGCAACCGCCTGGACAAGTGTTCTAAAAACACATTTCCCTGCTCTACATCTATTTCCCTTTCCTTAAATAAACCTTGGAAATGATCAGTTGTCACCCTGACCATATCCTCTGGTTCTCTAACTATACTACCATTTTCTTCCCTAACGCTATGCATTACCTTCCTACTCTGTCTGGCCCTAACCGACTTAAAGAACATAGCAGAACAAGTCTCATTGTGTTCTAGAAAGCCACTATGCGCACGCTCCAGGAAAACTCGAGCCTTCCGCTCCTGCAACTCCCTGAGCTGCGCCTGCCTCGTACTCGAGTTCAATTAACCTTTGGATACGATCCACCTCCCTCCTCTCCTCCCTTTTTTTCCTCTTGCAATACCCTATTATAAAAGCCCTAATCCTCACCTTAACTAATTCCCACCACTCTAACACCCCCTTGCACATGGACCGGAGGCCTTCAAGCCTCCAAAAGAAACCAAAAAACCCGTCAACAAAAGCCTGCTCCTCAGCACATCCCGATCTAACTTCCAGTACCCCCTACCAAAGAGGCAGACTGGTGACCCCACCTGCAGGAGCACCCCGTCATGATCCGAAAAGAAAACAGGCAACAGCCACCCAGATAACTTACCCAAAGACCTGGGTACAAAAATATAGTCGAGCCTCCGCGCAACCCCCCTGGAGTTGCGCCATGTAGGACCGGCCATTTTCGGAGTAGTGTGCAGGCCACCATCAAGCAGACCATGGCAAGCCATTAGCCCGGTGATGGCGCCTGCACTGCTATCCCCCCTATTCCTAAATCTGTATTAAAGTCCCCCCCTATCACTAATTTCCTATTTGTGAAACACAGGGGCGCCAGACAGTCCACCATCTCCCTCCTGTCTGCCACCACCTGTGGCCCATACACCACCACTAATCTAAATTTACAATCCCTTATCGTGACATCCACCCCTATAACCCTCCCCTGCATCACCACAAAAGAACCTTCCACTTTTACCTCCCTGTGCCCACACAAAATCCCTACCCCCGATGAGTGCACCCCCCCAATACTCCAAACCGACTCCCCCTTGTCCCACTCCCTCTTAAACCTACTAACATCCCCTCCATCCCTCAGGTGAACCTCCTGTAAAAAACAAAAATCAAACCCCACACCCTCCAAATAACTAAAAACCGCCCTCCTCTTAACAAAATCCCTTTTAAACCCCTTACATTTAAACTAAAAAAAGTAAAATTAGACCCCATGAAAGAATAAAATAAAAACATGTAAAACACTCAAATTCTAAACCCAGACAGAAAAAAAACAAAACAGGAGACTCACCCGATGCTCCCCTGCTCCATATCTACCGGTAATAACACCATCCGTACTCCCGACGTCTCTTCCTCCATCTCGCCAACCCAGGATGCAGGAATAGTGTTTGGCTCCGGGGTGCCCTGCACCCTGGGTATACTCCCACACCCCTCCCCAGCGCTGCAGCTGGTTTGAAAAAAAATAGGGGAGGCTGAGTCCCCAAACAAAAAACTCCCCACCTCCTCCTGTACCCAGTCCTGGGTCTTGTTAGGTGTATCCCCACCCAACAGAAGTTGAGGGCCTGGGGAAACCAGCAGCAACCCAGAGGTTTCTCCCACCCCCATCGCTCTCTTGGCTTTCCCCTCTCTCTCACTGTCGGTCAATCGCACCCTCCACTTCACTCTCTTCTTTGGTGATGGCGGCAGTGGAGAGATACCACCCTCCCCCCGCCAGCTCCTCCACCATACCCCTCATCTCTTCCACCAGGGCACTTTCCCCCCACTCCACTTGCTCTTCCACCATCTCCTTCTCCACCACCCCTCCCTCTCTTTCTTCTCTCTCATGCTCCTCTACTCGGTTGCCTTCTTCCGCCGCTTTTCCTGGTTGTCCTACTCCCGTGCCTTCCGTTTCCTTCTCTCTTCCATCCGCCGCTTCTTGCTCCTCCACCTTCCATGCGGCCTTCCCCTCTGGACCTGTACTCTGGTCATGGGGCATGCTTCCTTCCCCCATCCCCCGCTCCTGCCCCCCCCCCCCCAGCCGCAGACGCGTATGACCTCTGACGAGCCGGGCACCCCCGCCACAGGTGTGCTGACGAGCCACACCCGTGGCACGTCTTAGGCTTGTCACAATCCTTCGCCTCGTGCTCCCCAGATCCACAAAATCTGCATTTTCTTGTGCTGCACGAGGCGAAGATGTGGCCGTAGGCCATACAGCGCCTGCAAAATAGAGGCTGACGTGCATAAAACAACGTCCCCCTGTCAGCCCCCAGGGAGAACATAGCAGGAGGATGGAGGTAGCCACCATGTCCCTTTGGGTCCTCCCTGAGGAGGGCCTGGAAGCCTCTCCTCCCATTCCAAAACCCAAGGGAGTCTTTGAGGTGCCTTGCTGAGGAGACGTTATCCATGTATCTCCCCAGAAAGGCCCTCACCTCTTTATCCTTAACGTATGGATTGTAAATGTTGACAGTTACAACCCTAAAGTTGTTCTTCGCCAGGCTTGTTATTTCGTAGTGGCTCATCGGCCTCTCACCTCCCACTGCTCTTGCCCTTCTCAGGATATCATCGTGTTTCTCCTCTGTATATAGCGCCACGTCGTATGCTCCCTCCAACGAGTTGCCTTGGAAACAAAACGTGTCCTTCACCTTCAGCTTTAGAATCCCCATCAATATTGTCCTTCCAAAAGTTTCCCATCCTAAAGGCTCCAACTCCTTTTCCTTCCAAGCAAACCGAATCGTGTTGGCCAGCCCAATCCCAGGGACCGACCGTGTTGATGGATCTCTGCAAGGAGAATGGCGCACCCGGCTCACGTTCTCTTCTCTTCTCTTCCAAAACAAGGA
>NW_027016746.1:46524-50000 GCF_036934945.1 Oncorhynchus masou masou
TTGGCCACAAGTTCTCATCAACATCACATCTTTTTGTCGTCTCTGGCGATGCATCTTGGAACGTATCTTCTGGAATGTCCCCACACCCCACATTCATGTCCAGTGAGGACATCTGGACATGTGGTCATGTGGATGTTGGTCATAAACCTTCCACCTCCACGCAGAGAAACACTCCTCTATGGGGTTTAGGAAGGGGGAGTGTGGAGGCAGGAATAGTACTGACAACCTGGGATGTGCAGCAAGCCAGTGTGACTGCAGCAGAGTGGTGGAATGCCACCTTAACCCTTCGTTGTGGGGGATAGTTTCTTGCCCCTCTCCTCCGCTGTCACAAGTCGATTATGCAGGTCATCCAGAAAAGATTGTAGGGGCCAATGAGTGGTTTGTGTAACAGCAAACGATCATTGGACAGTTCTGCACACATGGTGATGTTAGTCCCTCTCTGCCCTGGGACATCCACGGTTGCTCTCTGTCCAATCACATTTCTTACCCTGCGGCGTGTTTTTGCCAGGTTGAATCCAGCTTCATCCACAAAGATGAAAGCCAGGCAAACTGCACATATGTCATCTCCATTACTCTCTAAAATACAGTAAATACACAGATTTACAGGACTTTACATTATGCATAGCTGGGTATGTGCCCTGATTGGTTATTGAACAGACATCTTACCTGGACATATTGATACCGGAGTTCTTTCACACGTTCACCGTTTCTCTGAAAGGGTGCAGTGTACAACTGCTTCCTCCTTATTTTATGTTTCTCTAGGACTGTGGAAATTGTCATTGTGCTGAGCGTATTCACATTCCCAACAGTGATATTGTCTGCCTGCACTCTGTCCTGAATTTCCCACAGTTTTATTTTATTGTTGCCATTTACCATGTCAACCATGGCAATTTCCTGCACATCTGAGAATATTCTGACTCTCCCTCCTGTGGGAGGCAACCTTTGGATCCTACTGAAAAACACAGAACAATCAATATGTTTCAAAATGTCAGTACATGTAAAAATGTGAACATACTGTATTGTACTGTAAGGTGTTGTCACGACTTCTGCCGAAGTCGTTGCCTCTCCTTGTTCGGGCGGTGCTCGGCGTTCGACGTCACTGGTCTTCTCGCCATCATTGATCCTTTTTTCATTTTCCATTGGTTTTGTCTTGTCTTCCCACACACCTGTTTTCAATCCCATTCATTACCTGTTGTGTATTTAACCCTCTGTTTCCCCTCATGTCTTTGTCAGAGATTGTTTTATTGTCAGTGTAGTGTGATGTTGTATAGGTTCGGGTCCATCCATCCATCCATCCATCCATCCATCCATCCATCCATCCATGTTTGTTTGTTTGTTTATGTACATTTAGTGTTATGGAGCATACTCCGTGAACTTTATTAAAAGACTCCATTTTACACTCCATTTGACTCTCCTGCGCCTGACTTCCCTGCCACCTATTACACCTGACAGGTGTAGTTCAATTATCATTAAAGGATGCACATCTCAGCTGTTGTTTTGCCGGAAAATTTGTACTATTGATGCAACTGTTGAGCGCTGCAGATTTGGTTGAATCCTTAAACCGGCCTCTCTCTCTCAAAGAGAGACCATGGTTTACAACATGGTCAATAATTGTGGCCCTTATCTCATCAGTGACCATCGCTCTTGGTCTTCCACTCCTTTGTCCTCCACGCTGTCTCCCTCTCCCTGCCACTCTTCTCTCCCCACAAACCTGTCTTCCTTGATCCATGTTTCGAAGCTAAATCATTCCGAAGCTGTCATCTTTTGTCTGTTTGGTAACGAGACTAAAAACAGGCTTTCAGATGAAATCAGCTGTGTTCGGAATGATTCAATATTCTGCTGAGATTTTCTATATTTTTCAATCTGGTTACTGCAGAAATGCACGACATTTCCCATCATTCTGTTTTGAATGTGTTTTTAACAGTTTTGGAAACAGTGTGTTAGCATTTGACAACATGTGCTGCAAATATATAGTTTAGCTGGTGGTGGAGTCTGAATGAGAAAAGAGTTCATGGATTTTGGCGAATGTGGTCATTGGATGCATTTTGTGTGAAAGCAATGAAAAATGATTCAGAGTTTGGTCCACATACACTTCTGTTTCGCTGACTGTGTGAAGAGTTTTGACAATGTGACTTCAGGTTTGACCAATACATCTTAGCAATGTTTTTTATTTTTATTTACTGAGGACAAAAAAAACTATTTTCTTTCCACTGTCAAAGTCTGAGACATCTTGTGACCTATGAACCAACTTTTAATCAGTCATAAAACAGAAACTTAAGGACATTTAGTCTGCTGTGAATGTTTAGCTAACATTTGTGTTTCTCTTTGTCTCCCACTCAGGGGATGGGCTGATGCCAGACAGTTAGAATAACCTCCTGTCCTGTTCTCTGACTTTGGAGGACTACACCCTTAGAGAAAAGGATTACAACAGGGTTCTGCAGCCATCCCCATAGTGGAATTGTTTTTGTTCCAGGTATAACCCTTTTTGGTAACATGTTCCAGTTAGAAACCTCTATGGAAAGGGTTCTATATGGACCTCAGAGTTCTACTTGGAACCAAAAAGGGTTCTCCTATGGGGACAGTCAAAGAACCCTTAGATATCACCTTTTTTTCTGAGTGTAGAGGCAGGGAGAAAGGGAGGGAGAAACAGAGAGAGAGATAAAGAGAGATTTAGAGAGGTATAGAGAGAGAGAGATGTATAGAGAGATAAAGAGCGATAGATAGATAGATATAGAGATATTGATACATAAAGAGTTACAGAAAGATAGAGATATATAGACAGATATAGAGAGATGGAGATTAGATAAATATATAGAGAGAGATTTAGAGAGAGAGAGAGAGAGAGAGAGAGAGAGAGAGAGAGAGAGAGAGAGAGAGAGAGAGAGAGAGAGAGATAGAGAGACAGGGAGATATAGAGCGATATAGATATATATAGAGAGATAAAGAGAGAGAGATCTATATATAGAGATACAGGGAGACATGGGGTGATATAGAGAGACATAGGGATATACTTTATATACATACTTTATATATTCACTATATATATTATCTACCTCACTTGCTTTGGCAATGTTAACACATGTTTCCCATGCCAATAAAGCCCTTGAATTGAATTGAATTGAAATAGAGAGATTTAGAGAGATATACTGTAGAGTGATATAGCAATATATAGAGAGATATACTATAGAGAGAGATAGAGATATAGAGATAAATATAGCAATATATAGAGATATAGAGATTTAGAGAGAGAGATATAGAGATATATAGAGATTCAGAGAGACTCTCAACCAAGTAGAACACAATGTCATCATGGAAGACTATCGGTGATGGAGAGTATTCAAGAACAATTAAGTAGAACTTAACGGTGTTCTGGAAGAGTGAAGGGAAATGAACTGTTTTTCAAGACAGTGGGAAGCCACAATATAAAGCACTGTAATAGAGTAGAATAGAATAGAACAGTGTATATTATAGTATAG
>NW_027016747.1:0-22171 GCF_036934945.1 Oncorhynchus masou masou
TGGTAGTAGAAATGGAACATGTGACATCAATACGTAATACATTTAGAATCAAGCATGAATTACATTACCTGCATGTGTTTTTGTCTAAGATTCTCTTAGTGGTATTTCTTTTGGATCAACAATGGAAATACCCACATACATGTATTCTTTTAAACTTTATTGCAAATGTCACCTATGGAATTTGAGTTTAGTTCTAAAGACAGAATGAAAACAGTTCAAGGTACTGTATGTTCCTTAATCCACATGAATGAATCATGTGAACGTGTTTAACATTTGTTGACAAGTCTGACAAACACCTTGTAAAATTAAAAAAAGCATTTTCTCCTTTTGAAAACATATTCATCAAGTGAAGGGTTGAAATCAATTTTCTTCAAATCCTTGGCACAAACTTTAGCCTAAACAGAACAATATAAAACAGAATCCCTTAACAGTGTCAGAAGAGCATTGCAGACGTATCTGGGTAAGGAAAAGATGTATGTATTTGTCTTACATCTGGGGTTAAGCCATGTCATTTGTAACAAAGACATAACACGAAACCCAAACTCTTTTTTTCAAGTACGTTCCTCTACAAAAAAAACATGTTCCCACCAAGTTCACAATTTAATAAAGTCTGGTTTACATTCAAGCGCACTCTATATACAAAAATGCTCACTATTCTCAGCTGAGGTCAAAATAAAGTATCAAACTATCCAATCTCGTTCAGTGTTTCAATGTCTGGTTATTTTATTCGTTTTTACGGGCGAGTGGAGGGAAGACAAAATAAGTGAAATATCTCAAGGTGGGAGGGTTCCAAGAGATCATAAAACAGGGAGTTCTCTCTCTTCACTTGATCTCAAATGACACATGAAGATCCATCTCTCTCATTCAGCTCAGTCCGGTCTGGAGATAGGTGTTCCACAACCATCTAATAGTGGGCATCATCCCCAGTAGTCTTTCAATCTCTAAGGGATCCAGAGCAACAAATCCATCTGTCAATAATCTCCCCAAGGAGAAATTGGTGTGGAGTCAGGCGCAGGAGAGAGCAAATTCCGAAAAAGGGCGTTTTTATTATACAAGTCCAAAGAACAGGAACAGAACTACAACAGTAGCCTCAAAACAACAGGACACCGTCCCAAAAAAAACCACCTGTTCAATAGAACACAAGAAAACGCAACCCAAACAAAATGACAGCTAAAGTAACAATCCCGCACAAAACCCAGAGGGTATGGCGAGATTAAAACACCCCCCTAATTACCCTAAATCGAACACAGGTGAAACACAAGACAGACATAACCAAAAGAAAAGGAAAAGGGATCGATGGCAGCTAGTACACCGGCGACGACGACCGCCAAGCGCCACCCGAACAGGGAGAGGAGCCACCTTCGGTGGAAGTCGTGACACCATCGGACATCTTTATGTCCTCATTAACATTACATAATACATATAGAATTGAGATGTGATGCAGATCCGCGATACAATATCAGATCCAATTCATGTAATACAAGTATCCTACATGTACGCTTCCTCTGGATTTAGTAAGGGGAGAGGAACAGACTGAGACCATGAGAGCAGAGGCCTCTTGTTCTCCATCACAGAAGGAAAACGAATACCTTGTGGACTATTGCCAGTCACAGCTTATAGGGGCGGTGATGTAATGTTTATACAATATAGGAATAGTTCACGTCGCTGTGAAAGTGCCAACTCACCTGTGTTTATTCAATCCCCAAATAATCCTCGCAGTCCAGAACCAAGGTAGAGGCAATGACAGAGGAAGGGTGTGTTGAAAGAGACCACTCTACTGAGGCCACACTGGCTGAAGCTCAAGCGTGGTGGGGAGAAGAGATATGTCAGCCGCCAAACAGAACACTATTTTTGTGTTTGTATTTTATTTGACCGCCTTCCTCCAATGACCACTCAAGCCATGATCTTTCCGACCCGTTCATGACCTTCCGTCTCATGAATGTCGTTGTTGTTTTCTAAATGTATTGTCTTCTTTTGTGTTGCTTTAAAGTGCTTTGAGATTATTTATGTAATGGATTTCGCTCGAGAAGAATACATTATTATTATAATTATAATTATTATACAAAGTGAATGTTAAATTAGGTTGGAATTAGCAGAAATCCCGCTCAGCTCATGAGGAACAGCTGTGTTCAAACCAGTTTATTGGAACTGTCTGTGTGATTGTGCCTGTGAACATGTTATTTTCTGTGGCGTGTGTTTGGATGTACACTACCGTTCAAAGGTTTGGGGTCATCTTAGAAATGTCCTTGTATTTGAAAGAAAATAACATTTTTTTGTCTATTAAAATAACATCAAATTGATCAGAAATACAGTGTAGACATTGTTAATGTTGTAAATGACTATTGTAGCTGGAAACGGCAGATTTTCTATGGAATATTTACATAGGCGTACAGAGGTCCATTATCAGCAACCATCATTCCTGTGTTCCAATGGTACTTGTGTTAGCTAATCCAAGTGTATAATTTTAAAAGGCTAATTGATCATTAGAAAACCCCTTTGCAAGTATGTTAGCACAGCTGAAAACTGTTGTTCTGTTTAAAGAAGCAATAAAACAGGCTTTCTTTAGACTAGTTGAGTATTTGGAGCATCAGAATTTGTGGGTTCGATTACAGGCTCAAAATGGCTAGAAACAAAGAACTTTCTTCTGAAACTTGTCAGTCTATTCTTGTTCTGAGAAATGAAGGCTATTCCAGATCTCGTACAATGCTGTGTGCTACTCCCTTCACAGAACAGTGCAAACTGGCTCTAACCAGAATAAAAAGAGGAGTGGGAGGCCCCGGTGCACAACTGAGCAAAAGGACAAGTACATTAGAGAGTTTGAAAAACAGATGCCTCACAAGTCCTCAACTGGCAGCTTCATTAAATAGTACCCGTAAAACACCAGTCTCAACATCAACAGTGAAGAGGATTTCTAGGCAGAGTTCCTCTGTCCAGTGTCTGTTCTTTTGCCCATCTTAAAAACTTCTTATGGCTAGGTGTCCTGCCAGCGGGACACCTGTCGACAACTTCCGGTGAAATTGTAGGGCGCGCAATTAAAATAAATAATCATAAAATTATGGATATTAAACATTTAGGTACATACAAGTGTCTTATATTGGTTAAAAGCTTAAAGTATTTTCACTGTGGTAACATAATTGCAAAATGGTTTTCTAATTATCAATTAGCCTTTTAAAATGATAAACTTGGATTAGCTAACACAAAATGCCATTGGAACACAGGAGTGATGGTTGCTGATAATGGGCCTCTGTTCGCCTATTCCATAAAAAAATCTGCCGTTTCCAGCTACAATAGCAATTTAAAACATTAACAATGTCTACATTGTATTTCTGATCAATTTGAAGCTATATTAATCAACAATTTTTATTTTATTTTATTTCAATAACAAGGACATTTCTAAGTGACAGTGACTGTCTGTTTGATATGATTTGTGTGACTGCATTAAAGCAAGAGAGAGAGAGAGAGAGAGAGAGAGAGAGAGAGAGAGAGAGAGAGAGAGAGAGAGAGAGAGAGCGCAAGTGAGCGGGATCAAGGTTTTGCATTGCTCAGTCATGTTCTCATCAAGCCCTGTGCAGGCAGCCATGCCAAGTCCAAGCCTCATGCTTTATGTAACGCTGCGAGGTGGAATGCTAGGCTCTGCTCAGAATCAAATCCGCCTTTGTTTAACAAAACACCCACTAATCTGTGACGTCGGAATATTTTCGACAACTACTTCAATGGAATCAGCTGCTGTCAGGTAAACGCAGAGCACCCAAATGTTTTGACAGATTCCAAGGTTACTGAAATATTTTGATGAAAGTTGGAGCAAAATATTATGATAAGGAAACCCTAGAAGATGAAATTAATGGCACATTGTCGAGTTGATCCGTAACCTTCTGGGGCTTGATGGAGGTACAGTATAATGAATAAAGATATGGCTTAGCATTTGGCAAAATATCAAGGGATTAAAAAAAGACATTAAGAAACCCCATCTCTGAACGCAGTCATTTGATCATAAAGCCATAGCACCATAGATCAGCACTGAAAATGCATCTGATGAATACATTTCTACATAAGGGGTTGTCTGTCCCTGACAGGTTACGTTGAAAACATATTAGGCTGTAAAATGAAACAAGATGTATTTTTTCATATAGCCAACTTCCACCTGGAGCCAGGAAGTTATCATAAAAGCGAGACGGGTATAATGAAACAATTTGTAATTTAGCCTCGAGACGAGGCATATCTAAACATCACCCACTATGACAGGTGAGAGGCTGTGACAAGAGGTGAATGAGGATGAACAGAGTAATGGAGTTCAGTGCACACAGTCAACGGAACAACAAAGAACTGGGGTTGACTCTGACTTGGCTGGCTCGAATGCACCCACCGTGCAGAGAATAGAATGACAAGAACATGACAACTGTCTGTCCATGTTAAAACTGTTGTGTGAAATCCATTTTTGTTGAGGTGACACTCAAAGTCGTAATAATGCATGCAATGACAATGGCACATGCAATAACACTGATTTATTAATGTGGCCAATTGTAGTGCTTGTGAGCAAAAAGGGGTGACTTACCACACAATTGGAAAATCATTGGGCATCTCTGTGCCCACCGGGTGCCATCTTGTTTGTTTTACCTTACAAACTCATTGGAAATAATTGTACTTTCCTGTCCGCCTATCATCCTTATCCAAAGTTAATCGCTACTGTTTCTTCTACTCCTATAGGGAACAGCAAGCCATTGAGAGGGAATGTGTTTCTAGGATAAACATTAGGTGATAAAAATACCAGATTGCAAGAATTATGATCTGCTAAAAGCAATATAAAGCATTAAAAGGCTGAGCAGCTCAAGCCCCTGGTTCACCTGGAGAAGATTGACCCCAAGAGACACATGCAAGAAGGAGTGTGTTATTATGAGCCTCTGTTGGCTGTCATGGACAAAGTGGGGTTTTTATTTCATTTTATTACATTTAAATGGATTATAGAGTCTAAAAGACAAAGATGGCTTAATAAAGGGCAACTCTGTCACTTTTAACATTTAGGTTGTTGTAATGAAGTATTTGGTGATATCCTACACAGTCTTATTAAAATATAACTGTTTAGTGACGAGCTTAGTGACGACTGTTTAGTGACGAGCAAAACCAAACATTGATCCTCTGTGACATTTTCAAGTAGGATCTGTGAGATTACTAATTAAACAAATTATGGACAAATTAAAGTATTCACACCCCTTGACTTCTTCCACGTTTTGTTTTGTTACAGTCTGAATTCAATATTTATTTAAAAAGATTATAATTCTCAAACATGTTTAGACATTTTTGCAAATGTATTGAAGACTAAATAGAGAAATATTTAAATTACATAAGTACTCACACCCCTGAGTCAATACTTTGTAGAAGCACCTTTGGTGGTGAATACAGCAGGTACAGTCTTGGGTACGTCTGTATCATCTTTGCACGTCTGAATTTTCTCCCATTCTTCCTTGCAGATTTTCTCAAGCTCTGTTAAGTTTGATAGGGAAGGGTGGCGGTGAACAGCAATCTTCAAGTCTTTCCCATTTTCAATGGGATTCAAATCCGGGCTTTGGCTGGGCCACTCAAGGACTTTCAGAATCTTGTTCTGAAGCCATTCCAGCATTGCTTTGGCTGTATGCTTGGGGTCATTGTCCTGTTTGAACAAAAGGATCTGCCCCAGTCTGAGGTTGTTTGCACTCTAAAGCAGGTTCTCATCAAGGATTTTCCTATATTTGGCTCCATATAAAAAAAGTGTCTTCATAGTATGATTCTGCCACCACTATACTTCATGGTAGGGAAGGTGTTAGACGGGTGATGAGTTGTGCCTGGTTTTCTCCAAACACAGCATTCAGACCAAAAAGTTCAATTTTAGTCTCAGACCACAGGATCTTTTGTCTTATCCTCTCAGTCTTTCACGTGCCTTTTTGCAAACTCCAGGCGTGCGGTCATGTGCCTTTTACGCAAGATTGGCTTCCGTCTGGCCACTCTCCCATAAAGCCCAAATTGGTGAGGTGCTGTAGAGACATATCCTTCTGGCAGTTTCTTCCATCTCAGCCAAGGAACTCTGTAGTTCTGTCAGAGTGGAAATTGGATTCTTGGTCACCTCCCTGACCAAGATCCTTCTTGCATAGTTGCTCAGTTTGGTTGGACGGCCATCTCTATGAAAGTCTGGGTAGTTCCATATTTTTTCAATTTCCCAATGATGGAGACCACTGTCCTCTTGGAAACTGTCAACACAATAGAAATGATTTTTATACCCTTCCCCAGATAAATGCCTCATCACAATTCTATCTTGAATATCTGTTGACAGCTCCTTGAACTTCATGGTATAGTTTCTGCTCTTAAATGCATTGTCAACTGTGGGAGCTTATATAAACAGGTATGTTTCTTTCTAAAACATGTCCAAACAATTTAATTGGCCACAGGTGGACTTCAATCAAGTTGAAGTGACATCTCAAAGATGATCAAAGTAAGTTTTCATTTTGTCGTTATGGAGCATTGTGTGTAGATGGGTGAATAAAAAAAATATTTAAGCGATTTTGAATTCAGGCTGTAACACAACAAAAAGCTACTTAGAGTAGCTAGCTAGCATTGCTTATAGCACCAAAGATACAGCAGGCGACAATCATGAGAGACTAGGATTCTGTACTGATTTACCTGTAAATGTTATAATAAACGTGTTCGATCAGGCCTACATGTTGTTTTGACTGTTGTTTAAAGACAGCTGTTATTGTTGCAAACATTATTATATTGGAAGTAGCAGTCGGGATAGCTAGCATGCTAGCTAACCCGTATCAGACACGGTAACGTACGGTTAGAATTCGTTAGCATTGAATTTCATTTTGTTTGTTGGTGTAATTCAGTCAATGACAATGACATGAACATGTATTACAGAATGATACTCATGCAAACTTTAGAATGACTACAACCGAAAAGTAATCCAAAATGTAATCATACATTATGACATAACAATTTAGACAATTTTGGCTTTTTGGCAGTTCTATCGAGTAGGGTCTATCTGTGGACCGCAGACTGGGTAGCTCTCACGTGGCACTACTTGGTGGGCGCGGCGTGTAGTGACGATCAACTACACACCATGCCCACCAAGTAGTGACACGCGAGAGTTGGGTTGGCTACACTAGTTATCTAGGATTTTCCTCACCGTAACATTAACAAAACTGAGGGAAAGCATTGCTTGGGGTTTTTCGGCGGTTGGCATCCAACTACCGCCACCTACTGTGCTGGAGTGTGGGCCAGAGACAGCGCTAGCAGCCTCAATGGCAGTGGGCGTGGAATGTAGTGACAAACAGTGGGCGAGGCATGTAGTGGGCGCAGCATGTTGTAAGACATTATTGGTGATATTTAGAGGAAACCGCTAACTCGGTGAAGCATTGCATCATGAGAGATAAAATGCACACAGGGAATTGTAGTATACTGTAGACGAGGGCAATGCAGAAGCCTAGTGCAGTGTGACTCAC
The DNA here is from genome assembly GCF_036934945.1 of Oncorhynchus masou masou. Lineage (NCBI taxonomy): Eukaryota > Metazoa > Chordata > Actinopteri > Salmoniformes > Salmonidae > Oncorhynchus > Oncorhynchus masou. Next base: position 7,470 of record NW_027016747.1, read on the forward strand.
ACAGTATTGCATATGCAGTGTCTAAGGAAAGTGTTCAGACCCCTTGACTTTTCCACATTTTGTTACATTACATTAAATAAAAAAATCCTCTGCATTCTACACACAATACCCCATAACAACAAAGTGAAAACAGGTTTTCAGAAATGTATTCAAATTGATTAAAAATAAATAAAAAAATACCTTATTTATATAAGTATTCAGACCCTTTGTCTGAATACTTGAGCTCTGGTGCATCCTGTTTCCATTGATCATCCTTGATATGTTTCTACAGCTTGATTGGAGTCCAGCTGTGGTAAATTCGATTGGTTGGACATGGTTTGGAAAGGCAAACACCTGTCTATATAAGGTCCATAGTTGACAGTGCATGTCAGAGCAAAAACCAAGGCATTAGGTCAAAGGAATTGTCTGTAGAGCTCCGAGACAGGATCGTGTCGCAGCACAGATCTGGAGAACAGTACCAAAAATGTCTGCAGCATTGAAGGTCCCCAAGAACACAGTGGCCTCCATCAATCTTAAATGGAAGAAGTTTGGAACCACAAAGACTCTTCCTAGAGCTGGCTGCACGGCCAAGCTGAGCAATCGAGGGAGAAGGGCCTTGGTCAGGGAGGTGACCAAGAACCCAATGTTCACTCTGACAGAGCTCTAGAGTTCCTCTGTGAAGATGGGAGAACGGACAACCATCTCTGCAGCACTCCACCCAGAGCCGGGCAGCCCCATACGCTCACTACGCAAATTACGCAAGGGCCCCGCCTCCCCCTCATGTCAAAGCGGGTGTCAATGTTTACAACTTTGATGAAAGGATGAAACAGAACTATCTTTCTGGTCACGAAAAGAGTGAAAAAAACACCATGAGAGTGAATTGCGGGAACAGCAATCAGGGAAACTTGTGTTCTCTCCTCTCCAAGTTTGATGTCAATAACAGTAATGTTAAGTTGATATGCTAGCTTGCAGTGCATCTCTCTCTAGTCTGTCTCTTGCTAACCTAGCTGGGCAGTGCATCTCTCGGTTTGTCTGTATCTTGCTTGCTTGCCAGCCACTTCCAGGTCTGTGTTTTGTGACTTTGTGAGTGACAAAAGTGAGAGTGAAATACAACTATGTATTACATTTGATAAATGCCAACTAGCAACGGTGTTTATAAACTGCAGCTTGGAAAAGATGATTGCGTTGCGCGTGTACATGCGCTCATATGCGTGTGCGTGAAATGAAACTTGTGCTTTCCCGCAACAACCTCTGTGGGGACCAGTCCAGACTGGTGTGATGGCACTCCTCCTAGGCACATATCAGTTTAAAACAAGACAATGATTATCTAGTCTATTGATTTATATATTTCATTTAAAATGTTGATTAGCTGGGCATACTGGGCAATATGGATACACATGTCTCAGTAAATAATAAACCATCAAATATTCAGCTAAGCCATAGTGTAAATCGTATTTTCTATATGAAAATGTATAAACGGACATCTGGGAGAGCCAGTTTGAATGGGCCTGATGCAGCTGGTAAAATTAATAATAGTATTGTTATCTATAATTTACAGGTGCTATGCTTAAGTTTGTCAGTAGAGGAGATGCCGGATCATCAGCCAGTACAAGCACAGACTCAGTTGATCCACATCCAGCCTCAGCCAGTACTAACACAGACCCAGTACAGCCGGCTTCAGCAATTACTAACACGGACACAGGACTGGCAGCTTCAGCAAGTACTAACACAGACCCCGTACAGCTGGCTTCAGAAAATACTCACACAGACCCAATACAGCTGTCATCAGCAAGTACTAACACAGGTGAAGTACAGGCAGCCCCAGCCAGTACTAGCACAACCAGAGATGTGCAGCCAGCATCAGATACAAGCAGCTCATAACCTAATAGAACAGTTGCTGCTCCATCAAGTGACCCAGCAGATTGGTCACCCAGTCTTATCAGACTTTATGAGGACTGAGTTAGTGCGCAGAGGTCCATTCAAACCAGGACTGGATTTTTCTTACCCTAAAGTCAAGTCTAGAAGAGGTTTTCATTCAGGCTTATTACAGAGACAGCTGTCAAATGGGGAAAAGATTACCAGGACCTGGCTTTCATACTCAATCAAAAACAACACAGTGTATTGTTTTTGCTGTAAGCTCTTTTCTATAAAATACTACAAAATAATAAAGGTGTGAATGACAACACCATTCTAAAATATCAAATATCAACACCATTCTAAAACACCATGAGGGTAGTCCTGAACACACAAACAATATGATTAAGTGGAGAGAACTTGATCTGTGCCTAAGTCGGGGACAAGACTCTTGACCAGATGACAGTTTTAGAGGCTGAAAGAAAGAGATGGTGGGATGTCCTTACACGTTTAATAAGTATCACTCAGTCTCTGGATGAAAGAAACCTCGCATTCAGGGGTTCATCAGATAAACTCTACCAACCAGATAATGGAAAGTTCCTAAAAGAGGTAGAATTACTGCCAAAATTTGACCCCATCATGGAAAATCATCTCAGCCAAATTAAAGATGGGAAAGACACATGCTCATTACCTTAGGAAGCGCATACATAATGAGCTGATACAGATTGTGAGTGGCAACATTCTGGAAGCAATGGTGACTCAAGTAAGAGACTCAAAGTACTTCTCCATTATCTTGGACTGTACACCTGACATTAGTCACCAGGAGCAAATGTCCATTACTCTGAGAAGCATGGCTTTAAAGGGAAAGCCAGAGAACAAGGAGAACTTCCACGGCTTTGTGAATGTTGAGGTTACAACAGTCTGTCCACTGTCATCTTAGATAATCTGAACGAGCTGAAGATTCCATTTGACGATTGCAGAGGGCAAGCTTATGATAATGGGGCCAACATGAAGGGCAAGCACCAAGGAGTACAAGCCAAACTGCTCAAACAAATCCCAGAGCCGTGTTCGTCCCATGTGGAGCCCATACTCTAAACCTTGTCATTGCAGATGCTGCCAAATCTTCAAAAAATGCAGTTGGGTTTTTTGGGCATGTGCAACAGCTCTTCACCTTCTTTCCAGCTGGCACGCAAAGATGGAGTGTTTTGAAGAAACACGTGAACATAACCGTGACACAAGATTGGAGAGTAGACTCCAAAGTGTTCATGCAATCAGGCATCAGGCTTCTGAGGATCGGGAAGCATTACTGGAAGCCAGACAGATGATCAACGATCCTGAGCTCAAAGTGGAGGCACAAGCATTTGCAGAGGAAGTTGGGTCCTACCGCTTCTTGATTTGGTGTGTCGAATGGTGTGAGATACTGACAATGACAAACAAGGTGAACAAGCGTCATCAATCCGCCTCAATGCAGTTGGATATCATAGTGAATCTAATCTCAAATGCAAAGGCCTCCCTCACTACATACCGGGAAACTGGATTCTCTGAGGCCCAGACAACAGCCAAAAAGCATCTGTGAAGAAATTCATGTGGAGGCTGTTCTGAAAGAGAAGAGACTGAGAAACAGCAAGAGGTATTTCAGCTATGCGTGTCCTGATGAAGTAGTGACAGTAGTGATGAAGTGTCCTGATGAAGTAGTGACAAACCTTGAAAAACCTTGAAGTCAACTACTTCAACATTGTGGTCGACTCTGCTGTGACATCGATGGATGAGAGATTTGAAACACTCACCCAGGTGAAAACCAAATATGGAGTGCTGCTGACCTGCAGCACTGCCTCTCAGATGTCCAGTGAATCTTTAAAGACTCACTGCATGGAAGTTGAAAACACTCTAACCGTCAGAGATGACAGTGACATCAGTGGAATGGATCTGGCACATAAGATTCCGAATTGACCTGATATGCCATCAGATAAGATGACTGCCTTTGAGCTGCTTTCCTTTCTCTGTGAGAACCTGGAGGAACTCTATCCTAACCTTTTGGATAGTCCGAAGAATTTTAATCACCCTACCAGTAACAGTAGCATCAGTAGAAAAGAGCTTTTCAAAATTAAAGCTTTTCAAAAGCTACCTGAGGTCTTCCATGTCACAGGAATGTTTGAGTGGTCTGGCCATCATGAGCATAAATCATGACATGGGGAAACACATGTCCGATGATGACATCATTGATGATTTTGCCTTTTAGAAAGTGCAGAAGAGGAATAGTTTGACAGTAAGATTTTAATTCAAACATTCAAATGTTTACACACTTTGTAACATTTAAGATTGTATGGCAGAAGTGCATCTGTGCAAATGACTGGTTAACTAACTACGTGATTTCGTCCAGACAGTCCAGATAGACTGGTGGCCATGCTGATAATGCCCAGGTTGTAGTCTCACAGCTGTATAGGTTTTATTTGACTATTTTAAGACATATAGCTGCAGCCATAGCCTATAGGCTTATGTTCACAATGTATAGTCAAAGCTAATTGTATAATATTGTGAGGACTGGACTAATTACCAGGCAGCAGAGCTAAAGCTCAGTGTTATATTTGATTATTTTCTACATTTTATATTTTCAACAATTTCTTTTGTGAACGTTAATATTAACTTATCTTAAAATACTATAGAAATTATTATATTAGAGATATTATATATATATTATATATATAGATATTATTATACTATAGATATTATTATATATTATATTCAATAAATATTGTTTGTTTATACCTCATTCTGTTCTGTATAGGTCAACTTATTCTTAGACCGACAAATGGAACAAACTGTTTTAAAGGAGGGAGGATTGTAGTGGGAACACTGGGGTGTCAGGTGTGACTGTGTGGCAATGGCAAATGTTTATGTGGCTCACGGGTCAGGTAGGAGAGCCCCTTAGCAGAATTTTGCATAGGGTCCCAGGGAGGTCAGGGCCGGCTCTGACTCCACCAACCAGGCCTTTATGGTAGAGTGGCTGGACGGAGGCCCCTCCTCAGTAAAAAGCACATGACAGCCCGCTTGGAGTTTTCCGAAAGGCACCTAAAGACTCTCAGACCATGAGAAACAACATTCTCTGGTCTGATGAAACCAGGATTGAACTCCTTGGCCTGAATGCCAAGCGTCACATCTGGATGAAACCTGGCATCATCACTACAGTGAAGCATGGCGGTGGCAGCATCATGCTGTGGCAATGTTTTTCAGCGGCAGGGACAGGGAGACCAGTCAGGATCGAGGCAAAGATGAACGGAGCAAAGTACAGAGAGATCCTTGATGAAAACCTGCTCTAGAGCACTCAAGACCTCAGACTGTGGCGAAGGTTCATCTTCCAACAGGACAATAACCCTAAGCACACAACCAAGACAATGAAGGAGTGGCTTTGGGACAAGTCTCAGAATGTCCTTGAGTGGCCCAGCCAGAGCCCCGACTTGAACCCGATCAACCATCTCTGGAGAGACCTGAAAATATCTGTGCAGCAATGCTCCCCATCCAACCTGACAGAGCTTGAGAGGATCTGCAGAGAAGAATGGGAGAAACTCCCCAAATACAAGTGTGCAAAGATTGTAGCGTCATACCCAAGAAGACTCATTATCTAATCGCTGCCAAAGGTGCTTCAACAAAGTCCTCAGTAAAGAGTCTGAATACTTATGTAAATGTGATATTTTTGCTTTGTCATTGAGGGGTATTGTTTGTAGATTGATGATGGAAAAAAACAATTTAATACATTTTCGAATAAGGCTGTAACGTAACAAAATGTGGAAAAAGTAAAGTGGTCTGAATACTTTCCGAAGGCACTGTATACTAAAAGTATAATAACGTGTTATAAAGTGGTGGAATTGTCCTTTAAGGCAGAAATCTGGAGTAAATCCACTAACTTCTCATTTAAAATGAAACACATGTTGGAGTTAAGAATTTTTGTAAGATCGTTTTACAAAATATTTAATTGGTGTGAAGGAAAGTGTAACTGTTTGTCCTGTGTTGAATCCACAACCGACTGAAGATAAAGCATAGTATGGTGTTTTGAATCATAATTGATGGATTTTACTCGCTGAAAAGGCTCACGAAAAAGATCTAAGCCTGCTGAACAGGCTCACTTATGTCTTATCATCCTCATTCTTACTCAGAGACACAGAAAACACAAAATAAAAGGGCATTAAGTTAACTGTAATGATGCTACCACTAGTTATCATTAGCATACATTTGAAACGCTTCCTTTGATCCAATCAGGCTTTAAGACCAATGGCTTTGATATTTTTGGATAATAGGCCGACACTGAAAGAAAGTATGCAAAAAGAAGAATGTCTTAAACTTTCACCATGAGTTTTAAACCATTAGGGATGGGATGCTCAAGCAAAATGCCTTCCAAGCTTTGCTCCTCATTCAGCCTTACTACTGTAGGCTCAGTTGGATTCTTCAGCACATTGCACTGGTACACAGTAGCTTTTGTGTGCACTGTACTGGATCACTGAGCACGGCGAGGGAGAAAGAAAGCGTATTCTCTCCTCTTTCCAGTTCTCCTTTTTTAGCTTGTGTAGCATTCTCCTCACTACCTCATGTATGGAGCCTTTTCAGAAACGAAGTTGCTTTGCTTTTGTGGAAAGTCACAGGCTGTGGACTTGCTGTCCAGCCCCCCCCCCCTCCCCCCCCCCCATGTGTGTTCCCTGAGTTTGTGTTGCATATGATTTTATGTAAAGGGCAAAGGTGTCTCTGGTGTCCTATCGACAACATTGTAAGCTAAAGATTTTGGTGAAGGTTCCACTCAATAATATACTCCTTACACTTTAATCGCAACATTGTAACACATATCTCTGACTAAAGTGTTACATTCAGCAGACTACATTCTTTTGCTAAAGGAAAAGCAACAGCGATTTAAACTTCATCATGATGTGGCCGGTGACAATTTGTTTGTTGTAAGTTATATATCTGGAAACCTTGATTGCTGTGATGTTCAAAACATTTTTGGGACCATCAACAGCGGACTAATGAAAAAAACACCAAACGTTTTTTGAGTGGATTATCCCTTTAAGGAATGACCACTAACCTATAGAGTTCATGATGCACTTATCAGAAGTTCCATCCTTCAGGTGAACCATCCAATGGTCATCTTCTTATTAGGGGACACATACAGTATGTCTCTACCTTTCAGTTTTTAAAGAATCTATTTTGTGGGACATTTCATTTGAGTAAGTTTCGATTGTCTGGTTAGTAAAGACATAGCTAGATAGCTGAGGCCTATGAGTGATTCTCTGAGTGATTATCCTATGACGGGTGGAGACACACTAATCTGGTTTGTCATGGATTAGTGGATGGGTAAAACTTCTGATTCCAGCTTCAGTTAATTTAGAGACCACATCACTGAACGTTGTTATTCAATTGTTACCGTATCTCAGATCCTCCCGGCAGGCTGATTAAAAGCGAATGTTTAGGACACTACGGTGAACGCCCATTTGTTTTGCTTCATGACATAGTGCCTCCCTTCAGAGTAAGCAAACATGCCCGATAGAGTGTGAGCAAAACACATGTGGCGGCTGTCAATGATGTAAAAGGTTATGTGCAATGTCACTGTCGTTACAAGAAGCGGCTCTGCCCACCACCTTTTACTAGCCTCAGATCTCTTTTCTCATGCAATGGGGTCCACAAAGGCTCCTCATGCCCCCTTCTCTGAGTGCTCACCAGGATTCATTGACATTCCACGAGGGTGTCAGTTGCTGCTGGTGTGATGTCACTCCTAGGCGAGGGGCGAGCCCGCAGCCTCGGGGCAAGAGGACAAGGGCGAATCTAAACATCTGAGCGAATGTGCAACTTTGTTTAACAAGGAGAGGGAATGTCCTCATGGAGAAAGGCCCACCTCTCACTGGAACATCTGAGGGGTATTTGCTCTGATAGGTTTGTGACCTTTTGGTTGGTGGATCAAAGGCCGCAGTGCTTTCAGTGGAACACCATGTGGCTCACCCAGCCCTATGTGTAAGCAGGTTATTTTCAAAATAGCACTTTCAACTGCAGTGGGAAATTCAGTCCATTGCGTCCTTGACTGCAGTACTTGACCTAACAGAAGGCTGTGGATGTCGGAGATGCCTCAGGACAGCTAATCTTGACTGTTTCGGGCCTTAATGGACAGAAATCCATTGCTAACCAGCAGCCCTTGTGCTATCAAGGTCCAGGCACCTAATAACATCGGCTATCTGGTGTTAAGGGTTTTTTATCCACTCCTTCCACCTCCATCTCCGCACCCACCCCAATATTCCCTGGCCCTTTTTCTCCTTGTAACACACTGTTACTGGGCTGTGATTGATTCTTGGGAAATAGCAGTAATGTAGCCAGGCAGGAATGCCATTACTGCAATATTCACACACCCCTACGAAATTCCTGTGCGCCGGTGAGATCGAGCGTCAGAGACAGGAATTTACATTAATTCCTGTTTAAAAGCTCAGGGAGGAATTATTGCTCACTGTTTAGAGAAAGGCGTTCCGCGAATCAATTGCTCTCCTTTTTCTCTCTCTCTCTCCCTTGCTCTCCTCCTGGGTCCATTTAAAGGCTCCAAAGCAAACACTCTATTTCATAAACAAGCTTTTAGGCCTGTCCTCTCCGGCGTCTCCGCCTATCCGTCTCATAAAGTTGATGAAGCTTCTCGGACTACTGGCTCACATGAGAGGGGAAGGTTAAGTGTTGTGCCGCACTGTAGTCACATGTAGAAGAAAGGGGGGAGGGGGGCGGGGGCGTGTGGGGTGTGGTGGCTCTTCGACAAATCTTTTTACTTGGCTTCAGGCAAAAAAAGCAACACAGGAAGTATTAGGAATAGAAATTCTATGGCCGTCTTACAATTCTTCCGTTTGCTGATGATGTGTCTATAGGATGGGCTTTCGCTCTTTGAATGACATTCACCTGTATTGACGCACAGTAGGCCTAAAGGTCTAACTAAGGAACATCTTTTTTTCTGTGATATACCGTTATTGTATTATGATGATCTACAACGAAGGCCATAAGTCTGAATTTTATTTCTAGAAATCACTTCAGAAAACCCACGGCTTCATGCCAAAACCTGCTAAGGATGATATGAGAATATAATGAAGACACTATTCATACTCCCTAATGTTACAGATCTTACAGTACTTACATCTCAAGATGATGTCCTCTAGGTATACTTCCCACTGGGCCCGAAAAACTGGTTGAATTCAGTGTGATGACGTTTAATCAACATGGAAAACTGATTCGATTTGAAAAAAGTAATCAGCGTGAGGGAATTTAGCATTTTTTTTATCCAACTTTTAACCTAAATCCAATGACATGTTGACATTTTTGGTTGATTTCACATTGAATTCGCATTAGTTCACAACTCAACCAAATGGAAATCAAAGCTAGAAGTTCAACTGATGTTTGTGCCCAGTGGGTTATGACATTTCTTGTGCTGTCCCTGCCCAAAGCACCTGCTGGGAATAGGCTAGCCAATGAAGGGCAGGTCCTCTCTGGATGCTTTCCCACATGACAGCAATGGTCATATTGTGGCCAAATGCCAATCTGTTGCTGATTAGCACAATGGGCCGAGGTTGGGCGTGACGTGATACTGGCAGTGATGTCATGAAGCCCAAGAGCCACGCAGGTCGACTGCCACATTTGCATCCGGAGGACCTCTGAGTCATTCCTTATTGACCTGGTGTGGCACTGATATCAATTTTCCGGGCGGTTCATCAACTCTGGCCAAGAGGACCATCTGAGAAGTCCTCTCCCACACAGCGACGTTCTCGGAGCCATGATGGCATTACCCATAAGACGTGCTTGTTGGGATGAATGAGCCTGAGGCTGTGAGGCCACTGTGAGGCCACTGTTTTCACTAAATGGGAAAGGACAACAGGCTACCTCAGACATAACACTAACTCATAGGTCAGTAATTTCAGGGGCCCCTCCCTATTCTACTCCTTAACAGGGTCTCAGTTTTCATGTGCTGGTGTGTCCCATAATTGTAAATGTGTGTGTTGAGGGGGGTGTTGTTCAGGAACCCCAAGCGCTTGATCCTAGTGCTGCCCTCCTTCAGAAACTGAATGAACTTGCATAGTTGCTACTTGCTAGTAAATGAGGGTTCTATTTTAACAAACCTAAAGCAATGGTAAATCTGGCAATAGTGTTATAGCTCTTGTGATGTGTCCGATTTTTTGTTGTTGCTATTTTCACCGCGGGAATTATGAGCGCAAGAGCTGGAGGTGCTGTGTAAGGGATGGGTTTTGATGAATAAATAAAAATGTAACTGACAAGTGTTTCAATTACTTTGCAGATATAAAACAAATAGAATCATAATATCAGTTAAAATGATCAATTTCCTAGTTTATGCTACAAAACCAACTTTAGAAGAGGCTTTAATAAAAAATAGGTTCTATTTGACTCATCATTCCATGACATACACTAAAACATGTTTGGCAGAATAGATGGATCCAGTTCAATGCATGATTATTATAATTCACCAATACATTTCTTTGCAGTCAAAAAAATATTGCTATCAGGTTTATAAATTACAGCTAGCCTGGTACATTGTTTGCTGCCTCCATTCCCGGATGCATTGTTTCAGTTTCAATGGCTCAATAGTTTGGACAAAAACAGCTACAGATGCAGGTGTCATTTGGTTAGCTAGCAAGAACTGGACAACAACTGTTGTCTCTTGCGTTTACAAATTCACTCTGGCCATCTGCTTTGATTTCAGAGCAGCTTTTGGCGAATGCGTTCTAATGATCTAAAGTCGTGCTGAAACTGCCCGTAAACTGCCTGTAAACACACAGTCCAGTGAATGATGGCAGGCCCGTGTGGCAAATTAATTGTTTGCATAAAGGCTTACAGTAGCCCCGATTGGCTATGGTGCACTGGTCTGCGTAAACTCTGGATGAGACAGATGTTTTTTATCAGGTTTTATTTGCTGCAGTGTCTATTAAGTATCTAAAGTATCTGCTTTCCCATTGTAGATTATTGAATTTTCGCAAATGCCTAAGTATAAGTCATTCCCAAACATTTGAAGAATTTATAAAAATGTGAAAATGACCATATCTAAGTGCTCGCTTGTCAGAATGTCATTCTTCCTGGGGGTGTATATGGACAGATTTTATGTTACAAGAATGCTGTCTGTTCAACTTTAATTGTACTGTAGGTGTGACAAGAACTTGGCCACTGACTCTCCCAATCAACGCGTTTCGTGGCTTAATGCATGCCGTTGTCTCAAGTTCTGTAGGTTATGGATGGTATTTGCATTGTCATCAACTCCCATTTGTCTAGGGGCACAGAATATTGTCATCCTAGTCCATGGTGGATTGATACAACAGTTTATTAAAAAGCAAAAGGTTACAGTAACGAGAACAGTAAAAAAAACACATGCTGGGGCCATACTTGCGAGCATTAGAAAAAGTTTAAGTTCAAGGTTAAGCATCAGCCAATTAAAATCGTAGATGTAGTTGCACATGATCAATGGCGATATGATAGCTGTTCCCATTACATACGCTTGCACATTTAGACCTATGCAGTGCTGATTTCTTTTCTTTCCTGTATTGAATACAGATTGCCCCGTCTACAATTTGGTCGATTATTAACGTTTAAAAATACCTAACGTTGTATTACAAATATTTTGGCAAAGTTAATAGGCAACTTTTGAAATATTTTGTAGTGACATTGCGTTTTTGTAAGCTGTTTTTTTCTGGATCAAATGTGCTTTATGAATGGACATTTTCGATATATATGGACGGAATTAACATAGGTACAACAGCATGTTCTGATAATCAAAGCAATTTCATGTGAATTTGACTGACTGGTCAAATTGCTCTCTGTGTAGAGTGCATAGCTCCAAATAATTGTTGCAGATTGTGGCAAGGGTTTGAATCTCACATGAGTTTTTTTCCCCCTTTGAAATTTAGAAATTACAAGTATTGTGTTAGTGTTGAAATGATATGCATAAAACAGCTTGAAAATTATGAATAATTCATTACATAAGTATTGTGGACACACTGCTATGTCCTAATAATCATATTGCATAGGCTATACTACATGGACGAGTAACCCTAAATATAGCATTAGAAAACAGCATTAGGCAAGGAAAACAGGCACAACAGGATCTGAATAGTAAGAAACGGCTAGAAATGTAGACTGAGTGTGCAGAGATTACAATCTGGCAGCGTGGAAGTGGCAGGGCTGAGTATTTGTAGAAGTCTTGATTATTTAACAGGTTGCAGCTGGTGGGGATCTGCTCTGACTCCAGCACACCTGTCTCTTCTGCCCACACAATCATACACACAGTGTGAGAGGGCAAGAGTACTGGGGGAGTCGCGGCAGGTCAAGGAGCACATGATGAGCAGTAGAGGGCGTTGCATGAGCAGATGTGACCCCCCCACGGGTACAGAGAGGGGGGGTACAGAATGTGATGGTGGGGCACCCAGCAGCCCTCCTCAGGCCCATATCCCTCCCAGTCCACCATGTACTACCAGCCACAACCCCGATGGCTCACGTCCAGAAGCCACCGGACGGTATAGGCAGGATGGTCATCAATGAGCCGAGTGGGTGGAGGAGCTGCTGCAGGAGCAGACAGGTTTCATCAGGGATACATGGAAGGTAGGATGGATCCTAAGAGAGGCTGGGAGTTTCAGGTGCACGGCAGAGGGGTTAATGACACATAGTCAATTTCAAAGGGACCAATGAATCGGGGGCGTTTCTTTGATGCCACCTTCAATGGCAGGTCCTTTGATGAGAGCCATACCTTTTGACCCAGAGTGTAGACTGGAGCTGAGGCCCGGTGACGGTTGACTTGGGACTGGGTCCTGTCGGAAGCACGAAGCAGGGCAGCCTGAGCCTTCCTCCAGGTACTGTGACAACAGCGCAGATGGTCCTGGACATAGGGAACCGCACCTCAACCTTTTTTGGCGGGGAACAAGGGGGTTGATAACCCAGAGCACACTCGAAGGGTGACATACCTGATGAGGCATTGGTGAGGGTGTTGTGGGAATATACAACCCAGGGTAGCGGAGTGCTCCAGGAGGAAGGGTTAGCAGATGTCACGCAGCGTAGGGCAATCTCCATCTCTTGGTTGTCCCCATTCGGTCTGGCCGTTGGTTTGGGGGTGATATCCAGAAGAAAGACTAACATTTATACCAAGAGCTGAACAGAAGGATCTCCATACCTGGGAGGTAAACTACGGTCCTCTGTCGGAAACGATGTCAGTGTGGATGCCATGCGGACGAAACACCTGGGATACTAACAAATATGCAGTCTCCCTGGAGGACGGGAACTTGGAGAGGGGAATGAAGTGAGCCATTTTGGAAAACCTGTCAATAATGGTGAGGATGACAGAGATACCATTAGATGGGCAAAGGACAGTGACGAAGTCCAGAGCTATGTGTGACCAGGGGTGACGGTATGTGTTACGTTCCCCAGTTTCTGTGATTGCGGACTGCCCGGTTTAGAAAAATAAACCAGTCCCTGCCACCATCCCCTAAATTGAAAAGCGTTGGTTCAGTCCAGTCTTTGGCTCATCCGTTGGACCGAGTTATTGATTCAGCGTTTGGGAAACCGGATCCTATCAACACTCTGTTTAACTCTGCCGGTTGTGTTTCCTTAACTGGAGAACAATCGGATTAAAAGCCCATTCAAATCTTACGGATGCTTTACCCTGGTCTCCTGAAATGTGTTGTGGCTCGCATGTCATATTACAGGGTGTAGAGACAAAAAACGTTCCTGTACCATTACACTGGGTCCATTTAGTGTCAGACTTGGTATCAGGACATTTATGTGTTGGTGTAGTGTCTACATTGCCAGTAAAAGGAGTCACATTGCTACTAGGGAACAATATCGCTGGTGGTAGTCCTGTGTTAGAAGTAGTAGACAACCCAGAAATCAAAACTATAGATGATAAATTGGTTCAAGCATTTCTCCATGTTTTTCCTGATTGTATGTTAATGAGGGTACAATCTCGCAAGCTGGGAGATGTGGTGGATTTGGCTAGTTCCATTTTTGAGAATGTTGAGGTAGAAGACAATGCACCGAGCATTCCTTCTGCAAGGCTGACGGTTTTTACCCCTGTAAAAACTAAGGCAGGGGAAAGCAAAATCGCACCCCAATTACATGACATTCTGTTGTCTGTCACCCCTGAGAAGGTGATTGAATGTGAAAAGGGAGACACCAGTCTTTGCAAGTGTTTTGCTTCAGTAATTTCCACTGAGGAAGCTAAAACTAGGGAGACTGCATACTTTATGGAACCAGGACTTTTGATGCGTAAATGGGCAACTAATCTTGTACTAAGATGGCGTAGCAGTCAGACTTTGTCCTCGTCTTGTCCCGTGTATATATCTTTTAATATTTTTTTTCTTCGTATATTTTTCTCAGCCTGTTGCGACGAGCAATCCCGTATCCGGGTGCGTAATTATAGCCTCAAGCTCATTACCATAACGCAACGTTAACTATTCATGAAAATCGCAAATGAAATGAAATAAATTGGCTCACAAGCTTAGCCTTTTCTTAACAACACTGTCATCTCATATTTTCAAAAAATGCTTTTCAACCATAGCTACACAAGCATTTGTGTAAGAGTATTGATAGTTAGCATAGCATTAAGCCTAGCATTCAGCAGGCAACATTTTCACAAAAACAAGAAAAGCATTCAAATAAAATAATTTACCTTTGAAGAACTTCGGATGTTTTCAATGAGGAGACTCTCAGTTAGATAGCAAATGTTCAGTTTTTCCAAAAAGATTATTTGTATAGGAGAAATCGCTTCGTTTTGTTCATCACGTTTGGCTAAGAAAACCCCCTGAAAATTCAGTCATTACAACGCAAACTTAACTCCATAATATCGACAGAAACATGGCAAACGTTGTTTAGATTTT
>NW_027016747.1:22671-25000 GCF_036934945.1 Oncorhynchus masou masou
AAAGTCCTTCTAATACAAAAATGGCAAATCCAAAAGGTGGAAGGAAAAGCACAAAAAGCCTCAAGAGATACTCACAAAAAATAAACAAAAACAAAAAAAACAGAATTCCACAAGAGCGTCACCCGGAATCGACAAGAGCACACAGAACACTAGGGCTGGGTGCTAACATACAAACACAGAGCCCAGAACTGAGGGAAACAAAGGGTTTAAATATAATCAGGGGAAACGAGGCACAGGTGCAAATAATAATGGGGATCAAGGGAAAAAACATAAGGTCAAAAAGCACAATGGGGGCATCTAGTGAAAAAACCCGGAACAACCCTGGCCAAATCCTGACAGAATCCCCCCCCTATGAACGGCTCCTGACGTTCCTACTAGCTCTCTCGGGGTGGAGGGCCCTGAACTGACGAATGAGGTCAGGGTCCAGTATGTCTTTGGCAGGAACCCAGGAGCGCTCCTCAGGACCGTAGCCTTCCCAGTCCACCAGATACTGCCAGGACCGCTGCACCCGGCGGGAATCCAGTATCCGATGGACGGTATAAGCCGGCTGGCCTCCAATGATACGAGGCGGAGGGGGAGGTCTGTCTGCCGGGACAAGGGGAGAAAAAACAACAGGTTTTAACAAGGAAATGTGAAATTTGGGATTAATCTTAAGGGATCTGGGTAAGTGTAGGCGATAAGAAACTGGGTTAACTCTCCTGGCAACCTTAAAGGGACCGATGTATTTTTGGGACAGCTTGCGAGACTCCACCCGTAGTGGTAAGTCTCTTGTGGAGTGCCAGACTCTCTGGCCGGGGCGCAGGGTAGGCCCGGGACGGCGACGTCTGTTGGCTTGTTGTTGGTACCTCTGTGAGGAACGCATAAGATTAAGACGGGTCTTCCTCCACATAAGCCGACAGCGTCTGACGAACTTCAAGGCTGAAGGCACTCTGACTTCTGACTTCTGCCTCCTGGTCCGGGAACAATGGAGGAGCATAGCCAAACTGACACTCGTGCGGGGACATACCAGTGGAGGAGGAGCGCAAGGTGTTGTGCGCGTATTCGGCCCAAACAATAAAGGATGACCATGTGGACGGGTTGTCACGAGTCATACATCGGAGGGTGGTTTCCAGCTCTTGATTCATCCTCTCTGTTTGGCCGTTGGACTCCGGATGGTACCCTGAAGATAGACTGGCAGAAGCCCCCATGAGTTGGCAGAAGGCCTTCCAAAACCTTGAGGCGAACTGGGGACCTCTGTCAGAAACCATATCTTGAGGAATGCCGAAGACTCAGAACACATGATTAATTACCAACTCAGCCGTTTCCTTGGCAGAAGGTAACTTAGTCAGAGGGACGAACCTGGCCGCCTTAGAAAACCTGTCGATTATGACTAGGATAGTAGTATTGCCATGGGATGGAGGAAGTCCAGTAATAAAGTCCAATGAGATATGGGACCAGGGTCTGTGGGGAACAGGTAAAGGGTGAAGGAGTCCTTGAGGGCGGAGGTGAGAAGATTTGCCCTGGCAGCACACGGGGCAGGCATTGACGAAAGTGGCAACGTCTTCTCTTATGGTAGGCCACCAGAACTTACGCTGGATGAACTCCAAGGTGCGACCTACGCCCGGGTGACAGGTGAGGCGAGAGGAGTGCCCCCACAGAAGGACCTGAGTCCTCACTGCCTTGGGGACAAACAACCGATTGGCAGGACCTCCTTTCGGGTCCGGTTCGATAGCTTGAGCTCGTCTCACGGTATCCTCAACTTGCCACGAGATCGGAGCCACAATCTTGGCAGCAGGAAGGACAGGCATGTCCGTGTCATCTCGAATGGCAGGAGCGTAGACTCGGGACAGGGCATCCGGTTTGAGATTCTTCGACCCGGGCCGATAGGTGAGGATAAACTGGAATCGATTGAAGAAAAGAGACCATCTAGCTTGTCTAGAGTTCAACCGCTTCGCCTGCTGGATATACTCCAGATTTTTGTGGTCCGTAAGCACTTGAAACGGGTGAGAAGCCCCCTCGAGCCAGTGTCTCCATTCCTTCAATGCCATCTTAACCGCTAGGAGTTCACGATCCCCCACATCGTAGTTCCTCTCAGTCGGGGTAAGCCGGTGTGAGAAGAAAGCGCACGGATGAAGCTTCTTGTCTTCACCCCTCTGAGACAGGACAGCTCCAACACCAACCTCTGATGCGTCTACCTCCACCACAAATGGTTCATCCGTAGTCGGTAGTATCAGGATGGGAGCAGAGAGGACGCGCTGCTTGAGTCCTTGGAAGGCCGTCTCAGCTTCTCTTCCCCACAAAAACCTTGCATTGCCACCCTTGGTTAAAGCTGAGAGAGGGGCTGCCACCA
>NW_027016748.1:0-129573 GCF_036934945.1 Oncorhynchus masou masou
TCAATGTGGAGTTATACAGGAAGTACCAGATCAATGTGGAGCTATATACAGTTAGTACCAGATCAATGTGGAGCTATATATAGGAAGTACCAGATGAATGTGGAGGCATATACAGGAAGTAACAGATCAATGTGGAGGTGTCACGCCTTGGTCTTAGTATTTTGTGTTTTAGTTTATTAGTTAGTCAGACCAGGGTGTGACATGGGGTTATTATGTATTGTATTTTTGTATTGGGGTTTGTAGTGTTTGGGATTGTAGTTGATTAGGGGTGTGTGTGTGTGTTAATTAGGTTGGCTGCCTGAGGCGGTTCTCAATCAGAGTCAGGTGCTTCTCGTTGTCGCTGATTGGGAACCGTATTTAGGTAGCCTGGTTTCGCTTTGCATTTCGTGGGTGATTGTTCCTGTCTCTGTGTAGGTTGCACCAGTCAGGCTGTATTAGGTTTCGTTCTGTTTGTTGTTTTGTATTTATGTAGTTATTCGTGTTTAGTTCGTTCGTTTGTCTTCTTTAATAAACATGAGTAACTTACACGCTGCATTTCGGTCCGACTCTCCTTCAACAAAAAAAGAACGCTGTTACAGAATCACCCACCAAACACGGGCCGAGCAGCGTGTCAACAGGCAGGAGCAGCGCAAAGAGGAGCCGCGCAAAGAGGAGCCTCGTTTTAAGGATTTCTGGACATGGGAGGAAATCCTGGACGGAAGAGGACCCTGGGCTAAACCAGAAGAGTGTAGCCGCCCTAAAGCGCAGCAGGTGAAGAGTAAACCGGAGCAGCGTGTTAACAGGCAGCGACAGCTGGAGCAGCAAAGGGAGGAGGAATTATTCGGTGAATGGACATGGGAAGACGAACTGGACGGAGAAGGACCCTGGGCTCAGCCTGGTGATTATCGCCGCCCCAAGGAGGAATTAGAAGCGGCTAAAGCGGAGAGGCGCAAATATGAGGAGGCAGCACGGCGACTTGGATGGAAGCCCGAAAAGCAGCCCCAAAATTTTTTGGGGGGGGCTATCAGGGAGTAGGGCTGCGTCAGGTAGGAGACCTGCGCAATCTCCCTGTGCTTACCGGGGGGCTAGAGAGACCGGGCAGGCACCGTGTTATGCAGTGGTGCGCACGGTGTCCCCAGTGCGGGTGCATAGCCCGGTGCGGTATATTTCAGCTCCGCGTATCGGCCGGGCTAGATTGAGCATCGAGCCAAATGCTATGAAGCCGGCTCTACGCATCCGTTCTCCAGTGCGTCTCCTTGGGCCGGTTTTCATGGCACCAGCCTTGCGCTCTGTGTCTCCGGTTCGCCTACATAGCCCAGTGCGGGCTATTTCTCCTCACAGCACTGGCAGGGCAACCGAGAGTATTCAACCAGGTAAGGTTGGGCAGGCTCGGTGCTCAAGAGCTCCAGTGCGCCTGCACGGTCCGGTCTATCCAGAACCACCTCCACACCCCAGCCCTCCAGTAGCAGCTCCCCCGCACTAGGCTTCCTGTGCGTGTCCCGGCCAAATACCACCAGTGCCAGCACCACGCATCAGGCCTTCAGTGCGCCTCGCCTGTTCAGCGCAGCCAGCGCTTCCTCCCTCTCCTGCGCTGTCGGAGTCTCCCGTCTGTTCAGCGGTTCTAGAGCCTTCCTCCTCTACAGCGCTGCCGGAGGCTCCTGTCTGTATACAGCAGCCTGAGCTGCTAGTCTGCATGGAGCAGCTAGTCTGCATGGAGCAGCCAGAGCTGTCAGTTTGCATAGAGCAGCCTGAGCTGCTAGTCTGCATGGAGCAGCTAGTCTGCATGGAGCAGCCAGATCTGCCAGTCAGCCAGACTCTTCCAGATCTGCCAGTCAGCCAGACTCTTCCAGTCAGCCAGACTCTTCCAGATCTGCCAGTCAAACAGACTCTTCCAGATCTGCCAGTCAGCCAGACTCTTCCAGTCAGCCAGACTCTTCCAGTCAGCCAGACTCTTCCGGATCTGCCAGTCGACCAGACTCTTCTAGATTTGCCAGTCAGCCAGACTCTTCCAGTCAGCCAGACTCTTCCAGTCAGCCAGACTCTTCCAGTCAGCCAGACTCTTCCAGATCTGCCAGTCAACCAGACTCTTCCAGATCTGCCAGTCAGCCAGACTCTTCCAAATCTGCCAGTCAACCAGACTCTTCCAGATATGCCAGTCAACCAGACTCTTCCAGATCTGCCAGTCAACCAGACTCTTCCAGATCTGCTAGTCAGCCAGGATCCGCCAGTCAGCCAGGATCCGCCAGTCAGCCAGGATCTGCCAGATCTGCTAGTCAGCCAGGATCCTCCAGTCAGCCAGGATCTGCCAGATCTGCCTGTCAGCCAGGATCCGCCAGTCAGCCAGGATCTGCCAGATCTGCCTGTCAGCCAGAATCCGCCAGTCAGCCAGGATCTGCCAGATCTGCTAGTCAGCCAGGATCCGCCAGTCGGCCAGGATCCGCCAGTCAGCCAGGATCTGCCAGTCGGCCAGGATCTGCCAGTCAGCCAGGATCCGCCAGTCAGCCAGGATCTGCCGGATTCAACTTCCTGGCTGGGCTTCATCTCAGTACTGGGCTTTTTCTCAGTACTGGGCTGCCTCTCAGTGCTGGGCTGCCTCTCAGTGCTGAGCTGCCCCTCAGTCCCGAGCTGCCCCTCAGTCCCGAGCTGCCCCTCAGTCCCGAGCTGCCTCAGTCCCGAGCTGCCCCTCAGTCACGAGCTGCTCCTCTATTATGTAGGGTTCTGGGTGAGGACTATTCGGCCATGGTCGGCGGTTAGGGTGGATTATCCATGGACGCGAAGGGGAGGAACAATGACAATTATGAAGTGGGGTCCACGTCCGGAGCCGGAACCGCCACCATGGACAGACGCCCACCCGGACCCTCCCTATGGTTTTGAGGTGCGTTCGGGAGTCCGCACCTTAGGGGGGGGTTCTGTCACGCCTTGGTCTTAGTATTTTGTGTTTTAGTTTATTAGTTAGTCAGAACAGGGTGTGACATGGGGTTATTATGTATTGTATTTTTGTATTGGGGTTTGTAGTGTTTGGGATTGTAGTTGATTAGGGGTGTGTGTGTGTGTTAATTAGGTTGGCTGCCTGAGGCGGTTCTCAATCAGAGTCAGGTGCTTCTCGTTGTCGCTGATTGGGAACCGTATTTAGGTAGCCTGGTTTCGCTTTGCATTTCGTGGGTGATTGTTCCTGTCTCTGTGTAGGTTACACCAGTCAGGCTGTATTAGGTTTCGTTCTGTTTGTTGTTTTGTATTTATGTAGTTATCCGTGTTTAGTTCGTTCGTTTGTCTTCTTTAATAAACATGAGTAACTTACACGCTGCATTTCGGTCCGACTCTCCTTCAACAAAAAAAGAACGCCGTTACAGGAGGCATATACAGGAAGTACCAGATCAATGTGGAGGTATATATGGGAAGTACCAGATCAATGTGGAGCTATATACAGGAAGCACCAGATCAATGTGGAGCTATATATGGGAAGTACCAGATCAATGTGGAGCTATATACAGGAAGCACCAGATCAATGTGGAGATATATATGGGAAGTACCAGATCAATGTGGAGCTATATACAGGAAGTACCAGATCAATGTGGAGCTATATACAGGAAGCACCAGATGAATGTTGAGGCATATACAGGAAGTACCAGATCAATGTGGAGGCATATACAGGAAGTACCAGATCAATGTGGAGCTATATACAGGAAGTACCAGATCAATGTGGAGCTATATACAGGAAGTATGAGATCAATGTGGAGCTATATACAGGAAGTACCAGACAAATGTGGAGCTATATACAGGGAGTACCAGATCAATGTGGAGCTATATACAGGAAGTACCAGATCAATGTGGAGCTATATACAGGAAGTACGAGATCAATGTGGAGCTATATACAGGAAGTACCAGACAAATGTGGAGCTATATACAGGGAGTACCAGATCAATGTGGAGCTATATACAGGAAGTACCAGATAAATTTGGAGCTATATACAAGGAGTACCAGATCAATGTGGAGCTATTTACAGGGAGTACCAGATCAATGTGGAGCTATATACAGGGAGTACCAGATCAATGTGGAGCTATATACAGGGAGTACCAGATCAATGTGGAGCTATATACAGGGACTACCAGATCAATGTGGAAATATATACAGGGAGTACCAGTACCAGATCAATGTGGGGCTATTTACATTGAGTACCAGATCAATGTGGAGCTATATACAGGGAGTACCAGATCAATGTGGAGCTATATACTGGAAGTACCAGATCAATGTGGAGCTATATACTGGAAGTACCAGATCAATGTGGAGCTATATACAGGAAGCACCAGATCAATGTGCAAATGTAGGAGATATTTGAAGTAGATGTATACATGAAGGCAGGGTGAAGTGACAGGGACTACCAGATCAATGTGGAAATATATACAGGGAGTACCAGTACCAGATCAATGTGGAGCTATTTACATTGAGTACCAGATCAATGTGGAGCTATATACTGGAAGTACCAGATCAATGTGGAGCTATATACAGGGAGTACCAGATCAACGTGGAGCTAAATACAGGGAGTAACAAATCAATGTGGAAATATATACAGGGAGTACAAGTACCAGATCAATGTGGAGCTATTTACATTGAGTACCAGATCAATGTGGAGCTATATACTGGAAGTACCAGATCAATGTGGAGCTATATACTGGAAGTACCAGATCAATGTGGAGCTATATACAGGAAGTACCAAATCAATGTGGAAATATATACAGGGAGTACAAGTACCAGATCAATGTGGTGCTATTTACATTGAGTACCAGATCAATGTGGAGCTATATACTGGAATTACCAGATCAATGCGGAGCTAAATACTAGAAGTACCAGATCAATGTGGAGCTATTTACATGGAGTACCAGATCAATGTGGAGCTATATACTGGAAGTACCAGATCAATGCGGAGCTAAATACTAGAAGTACCAGATCAATGTGGAGCTATTTACATGGAGTACCAGATCAATGTGGAGCTATATACAGGCAGTACCAGTACCAGATCAATGTGGAGCTATATTCAGGAAGTACCAGATCAATGTGGAGCTATATACAGGAAGCACCAGATCAATGTGCAAATGTAGGAGATATTTGAAGTAGATATGTACATGAAGGCAGGGTAAAGTGACTAGGCATCAGGATAGATAATAACAATGTATTTGAGGTAGATATGTAAATGAAGGTAGGGTAAAGTGACAAGACATCATGATAGATAATAACAAGGTTTTTGAGGTAGATATGTACTTGAAGGCAGGGTAAAGTGACTAGGCATCAGGATAGATAATAAGTTATTTGAGGTAGATATGTACATGAAGGCAGGGTAAAGTGACTAGACATTTGATGAGTTTAAAAGTTTGTGTGTGTGTGTGTGTGTGTGTGTGTGTGTGTGTGTGTGTATTAATATAGTGTGTATATATAGCCTAGTGAGTGTGTATTTAGTATGTATATATAGTCTAATGAATGTGTATATAGTGTGTATATATAGTCTAGTGAGTGTGTATATAGTGTGTATATAGTATGTATATATAGTCTGGTGAGATTAATATAGTGTGTATATATAGTCTAGTGAGTGTGTATATAGTCTGTAGATATAGTCTAGTGTGTGTATACAGTGTGTATATATAGCCTAGTGAGTGTGTATTTAGTATGTATATATAGTCTAGTGAGTGTGTATGTAGTGTGTATATATAGTCTAGTGAGTGTGTATTTAGTATGTATACACAGTATAGTCTAGTGAGTGTGTGTATATATAGTCTAGTGGGTGTGTATATAGTTTGTGTATATTGTTTATATATATAGTGTGTATATATAGTCTAGTGTGTGTGTATATAGTGTGTATGTTAATACTATTGGTCCGAACACAACTTGCAGACTTGTTTACATGTTGCTGTGCGTTTTGTTGCCAACCTTACTTTGCTACCTGACAACTTTACTGTTTTTACTTTTTAATTACCATTTATAGTTTTGGTTTTTCCCTCAACTTTTTTTTTCATTTAACTTTTTTACTCCGGGCGCTTTATCTGGACGTGGTTCGTCAGGACCTCCACCAGCCGAAGCTAAGTAGTAACATTAACATGATGCCTTCTAATTGCAGTCGCTGTACTCATATACAGGAGAACGATCGCCTTACAGCAAGGATAGCTGTGCTACAAGCCCAGCTACAGATGCAATCGTTAGGCAGAGGGTAATTTCAGTGTAGGAAAGGATGAAACAGCGTCTGAGTACCAGTAAGTACAGATAGTAGAATAAATCCCCTGGCACAGTCCCCGCAGCCGGACAACTTTCTCACGGCTTCTGGAGGGAAATGCTGTAGGAACGCTCAACCGGTGTCGCTCATTCAGCCGAAAGAGACTTTCAACCGGTTCTCCCCATTAAGCAGCGAGTCGGAGTCTGAGGACGAGCCTTCTCTGGTCTCTACTCCTCCCGTTACGGGGTCTGAGACGCCGAAGCTTCCCACCATTAGCTCTGACAAATTGAAAACTCTAGTCATTGGCGACTCCATTAACCACAGTATTAGACTTAAAACGAATCATCCAGTGATCATACACTGTTTACCAGGGGGCAGGGCTACCAACGTTAAGGCTAATCTGAAGATGGTGCTGGCTAAAGCTAAAACTGGCGAGTGTAGAGAGTATAGGGATATTGTTATCCACGTCGGCACCAACGATGTTAGGATGAAACAGTCAGAGATCACCAAGCGCAACATAGCTTCAGCATGTAAATCAGCTAGAAAGATGTGTCGGCATCGAGTAATTGTCTCTGGCCCCCTCCCAGTTAGGGGGAGTGATGAGCTCTACAGCAGAGTCTCACAACTCAATCGCTGGTTGAAAACTGTTTTCTGCCCCTCCCAAAAGATAGAATTTGTAGATAATTGGCCCTCTTTCTGGGACTCACCCACAAACAGGACCAAGCCTGGCCTGCTGAGGAGTGACGGACTCCATTCCAGCTGGAGGGGTGCTCTCATCTTATCTACCAACATAGACAGGGCTCTAACTCCTCTAGCTCCACAATGAAATAGGGTGCAGGTCAGGCAGCAGCAGGCTGTTAGCCAGCCTGCCAGCATAGTGGAGTCTGCCACTTGCAGTCAGTGTAGTCAGCTCAGCTATCCCCATTAAGAACGTGTCTGTGCCTCGACCTAGGTTGGGCCAAACTAAACATGGCGGTGTTCACCTTAGCAAACTCACAGGAATAAAGACCTCCTCCATTCCTGTCATTATTGAAAGAGATCATGATACCTCACATCTCAAAATAGGGCTACTTAATGTTAGATCCCTTACTTCAAAGGCAATTATAGTCAATTAACCAATCGCTGATCATAATCTTTATGTGATTGGCCTGACTGAAACATGGCTTAAGCCTGATGAATTTACTGTGTTAAATGAGGCCTCACCTTCTGGTTACTCTAGTGACCGTATCCCCCGTGCATCCCGCAAAGGCAGAGGTGTGCGCTAACATTTACAATAGCAAATTTCAATTTACAAAAAACGAATTACGTTTTCGTCTTTTGAGTTTGTAGTCATGAAATCTATGCTGCCTTCTCAATCACTTTTAATAGCTACTGTTTACAAGCCTCCTGGGCCATATACAGCGTTCCTCATTGAGTTCCCTGAATTCCTATCGGACCTTGTAGTCATAGCAGATAATATTCTAATCTTTGGTGAGTTTAATATTCACATGAAAAAGTCCACAGACCCACTCCAAAGGGCTTTCGGAGCCATCATCGACTCAGTGGGTTTTGTGCAACATGTACATTTACATTTAACATTTAAGTCATTTGGCAGACGCTCTTATCCAGAGCGACTTACAAATTGGTGAATTCACCTTATGACATCCAGTGGAACAGCCACTTTACAATAGTGCATCTAAATCATTTAAGGGGGGGGTGAGAAGGATTACTTTATCCTATCCTAGGTATTCCTTAAAGAGGTGGGGTTTCAGGTGTCTCCGGAAGGTGGTGATTGACTCCGCTGTCCTGGCGTCGTGAGGGAGTTTGTTCCACCATTGGGGGGCCAGAGCAACGAACAGTTTTGACTGGGCTGAGCGGGAAACTGGACCTACTCACTGTCACAGTCATACTCTGGACCTAGTTTTGTCCCATGGAATAAATGTTGTGGATCTTAATGTTTTTCCTCATAATCCTGGACTATCGGACCACCATTTTATTACGTTTGCAATTGCAACAAATAATCTGCTCAGACACCAACCAAGGAACATCAAAAGTCATGCTATAAATTCACAGACAACACAAAGATTCCTTGATGTCCTTCCAGACTCCCTCTGTCCACCCAAGGACGCCAGAGGACAAAAATCAGTTAACCACCTAACTGAGGAACTCAATTTAACCTTGTGCAATACCCTAGATGCAGTTGCACCCCTAAAAACTAAAAACATTTCTCATAAGAAACTAGCTCCCTGGTATACAGAAAATACCCGAGCTTTGAAGCAAGCTTCCAGAAAATTGGAAAGTAAATGGCATCACACCAAACTGGAAGTCTTCCGACAAGCTTGGAAAGACAGTACCGTTCAGTATCAAAGAGCCATTACTGCTACTCGATCATCCTATTTTTCCAACTTAATTGAGGAAAATAAGAACAATCCGAAATTCCTTTTTGATACTGTCTGCAAAGCTAACTAAAAAGCAGCATTCCCCAAGAGAGGATTGCTTTCACTTCAGCAGTAATAAATTCATGAACTTCTTTGAGGAAAAGATCATGATTATTAGAAAGCAAATTACGGACACCTCTTTAAATCTGCGTATTCCTCCAAAGCTCAGTTGTCCTGAGTCTGCACAACTCTGCACAACTCTTCCAGGACCTAGGATCAAGAGAGACGCTCAAGTGTTTTAGTAATATATCTATTGACACAATGATGAAAATAATCATGGCCTCTAAACCTTCAAGCTGCATACTGGCCCTATTCCAACTAAACTACTGAAAGAGCTGCTTCCTGTGCTTGGCCCTCCTATGTTGAACATAATAAATGGCTCTCTATCCATGTGTACCAGACTCACAAAAAGTGGCAGTAATAAAGCCTCTCTTGAAAATGCCAAACCTTGACCCAGAACATATAAGAAACTATCGGCCTATATCGAATC
The DNA here is from genome assembly GCF_036934945.1 of Oncorhynchus masou masou. Classification (NCBI taxonomy): domain Eukaryota; kingdom Metazoa; phylum Chordata; class Actinopteri; order Salmoniformes; family Salmonidae; genus Oncorhynchus; species Oncorhynchus masou. Next base: position 9,086 of record NW_027016748.1, read on the forward strand.
TTTCATTCCTTTCCAACATTTTAGAAAAACAATGTCTATAAAATGCCTCAGTCTGGTTTTAGACCCCATCATAGCACTGAGAGTGCACTTGTGAAGGTGGTAAATGACCTTTTAATGGCTCTGCAACTGTCCTCGTGCTCCTAGACCTTAGTGCTGCTTTTGATACCATCGATCACCACATTCTTTTGGAGGGATTGGAGACCCAAATTGGTCTACACGGACAAGTTCTGACCTGGTTTAGGTCTTATCTGTCGGAAAGATAACGGTTTGTTTCTGTGAATGGTTTGTCCTCTGACAAATCAACTGTAAATTTTGGTGTTCCTCAAGGTTCCGTTTTAGGACCACTATTGTTTTCACTATATATTTTACCTCTTGGGGATGTCATTCGAAAACATAATGTTAACTATCACTGCTATGCGGATGACACACAGCTGTACATTTCAATGAAACATGGTGAAGCCCCAAAATTGCCCTCGCTAGAAGCATGTGTTTCAGACATAAGGAAGTGTATGGCTGCAATTTTTCTACTTTTAAACTCGGACAAAACAGAGATTCTTGTTCTAGGTCCCAAGAAACAAAGAGATCTTCTGTTGAATCTGACAATTAATCTTAATGGGTGTACAGTCGTCTCAAATAAAACCGTGAAGGACCGCGGCGTTACTCTGGACCCTGATCTCTCTTTTGAAGAACATATCAAGACCATTTCAAGGACAGCTTTTTTACCATCTACGTAACATTGAAAAATCAGAAACTTTCTGTCCAAAAATGATGCAGAAAAATTAATCCATGCTTTTGTCACTTCTAGGTTAAACTACTGCAATGCTCTACTTTCCGGCTACCCGGATAAAGCACTAAATAAACTTCAGTTAGTGCTAAATACGGCTGCTAGAATCCTGACGAGAACCAATTTTTTTTTATCATATTACTCCAGTGCTAGCCTTCCTACACTGGCTTCCTGTCAAAGCAAGGGCTGATTTCAAGGTTTTACTGCTAACCTACAAAGCATTACATGGGCTTGCTCCTAACTATCTCTTTGATTTGGTCCTGCCGTATATACCTACACGTACGCTACGGTCACAAGACGCAGGCCTCCTAATTGTCCCTAGAATTTCTAAGCAAACAGCTGGATGCAGGGCTTTCTCCTATAGAGCTCCATTTTTATGGAACGGTCTGCCTACCCATGTCGGAGACGCAAACTCGGTCTCAACCTTTAAGTCTTTACTGAAGACTCATCTCTTCAGTGGGTCATATGATTGAGTGTAGTCTGGCCCAGGAGTGTGAAGGTGAACGGAAAGGCTCTGGAGCAACGAACCGCCCTTGCTGTCTCTGCCTGGCCGGTTCCCCTCTTTCCACTGGGATTCTCTGCCTCTAACCCTATTACAGGGGCTGAGTCACTGGCTTACTGGGGCTCTTCCATACCGTCTCTATGAGGGGTGCGTCACCTGAGTGGGTTGAGTCACTGATGTGATCATCCTGTCTGGGTTGGCGCCCCCCCTTGGGTTGTGCCGTGGCGGAGATCTTTGTGGGCTATACTCAGCCTTGTCTCAGGATGGTAAGTTGGTGGTTGAAGATATCCCTCTAGTTGTGTGGGGGCTGTGCTTTGGCAAAGTGGGTGGGTTATATCCTTCCTGTTTGGCCCTGTCCGGGGTGTCCTCGGATGGGGCCACAGTGTCTCCTAACCCCTCCTGTCTCAGCCTCCAGTATTTATGCTGCAGTAGTTTGTGTCGGGGGCTAGGGTCAGTTTGTTATATCTGAAGTACTTCTACTGTCCTATCCGGTGTCCTGTGTGAATTGAAGTATGCTCTCTAATTCTCTCTTTCTCTCTCGGAGGACCTGAGCCCTAGGACCATGCCTCAGGACTACCAGACATGATGACTCCAGTCCACCTGGCCGTGCTGCTGCTCCAGTTTCAACTGTTCTGCCTGTGATTATTATTATTTGACCTCTCCTCTCCTCCCCTTCTCCAATCCACTCCTCCTCTCATTCTCTCCTCCTCTCCTCCCCAATCGCCGCAGGGTAGCCTAGTGGTTAGAGCGGTGGACTAGCAAGTTCAAACCCCCGAGCTGACAAGGTACAAATCTGTCGTTCTGCCCTGAACAGGCAGTTAACCCACTGTTCCTAGGCCGTCATTGACAGTTCTTATTAACTGACTTGCCTAGTTAAATAAAGGTCAAATATTTTTTTTTTAAATCCTCCTCCTCCTCCTCCCTCTCCTCCTCCCCTCTCTCTCAGGCTCCAGCGGATATGTAGATCGTTCCGGTTTTCTGTATTCTAGCTGAGTTGTCCACCTCTCTCTCCAAAGTTTCATTGACACAGTGTTAACTCAAGGTGTCACAGGGAGAACAGAGGAAGACAGAGGACAGTGCTATAGTGTGACGCTGGGACATGTTAGCGGTAAGAGGAGAAGGAGGCAGCAGCAGGAGGTGGGTGAGTTGTCTGAGTGAAGACCATGTTCAATATGTTCTCTGTCACAGGGATGATGCACTGATGGACGGTGTCGTTCAGAGCTGCTAATGTAGCCAGAGCTACAGAGCTGGGGGGGGGCTGTGTACTGTCTCCTGGTTAATGCAATCAGTTACATGGCAGCTGCTGCCTGCAGTCACAAACCCACCGGCCTCTGTTTAGGAACTGTCCTAGATACTATGTTCTATATGTAATTCAATAGGAACTGTCCTAGATACTATGTTCTATATGTAAATCAATAGGAACTGTCCTAGATACTATGTGCTATATGTAATTCAAAAGTAACTTTCCTAAATACTATGTTCTATATGTAATTCTATAGGAACTGTCCTAGATACTATGTTCTATATGTAATTTAATATGAACTGCCCTAGATACTATGTTCTATATGTAATTCAATAGGAACTGTCCTAGATACTATGTTCTATATGTAATTCAATAGGAACTGTCCTATATACTATGTTCTATATGTAATTCAAAAGTAACTTTCCTAAATACTATGTTCTATATGTAATTCTACAGGAACTGTCCTAGATACTATGTTCTATATGTAATTCAATAGGAACTGTCCAAGATACTATGTTCTATAAGTAATTCAATAGGAACTGTCCTAGATACTATGTTCTATAAGTAATTCAATAGGAACTGTCCTAGATACTATGTTCTATAAGTAATTCAATAGGAACTGTCCTAGATACTGTGTTCTATATGTAATTCTATAGGAACTGTCCTATATACTATGTTCTATATGTAATTCTATAGGAACTGTCCTAGATACTATGTTCTATATGTAATTCAATAGGAACTGTCCTAGATACTATGTTATATATGTAATTCAATAGGAACTGTCCTAGATACTATGTTCTATATGTAATTCTATAGGAACTGTCCTAGATACTATGTTATATATGTAATTCAATAGGAACTGTCCTAGATACTATGTTCTATATGTAATTCTATAGGAACTGTCCAAGATACTATGTTCTATAAGTAATTCAATAGGAACTGTCCTAGATACTGTGTTCTATATGTAATTCTATAGGAACTGTCCAAGATACTATGTTCTATAAGTAATTCAATAGGAACTGTCCTAGATACTATGTTCTATATGTAATTCTATAGGAACTGTCCAAGATACTATGTTCTATAAGTAATTCAATAGGAACTGTCCTAGATACTATGTTCTATATGTAATTCTATAGGAACTGTCCAAGATACTATGTTCTATAAGTAATTCAATAGGAACTGTCCTAGATACTGTGTTCTATATGTAATTCTATAGGAACTGTCCTAGATACTATGTTCTATATGTAATTCTATAGGAACTGCCCTAGATACTATGTTCTATAAGTAATTCAATAGGAACTGTCCTAGATACTATGTTCTATAAGTAATTCAATAGGAACTGTCCTAGATACTATGTTCTATATGTAATTCTATAGGAACTGTCCAAGATACTATGTTCTATAAGTAATTCAATAGGAACTGTCCTAGATACTATGTTCTATAAGTAATTCAATAGGAACTGTCCTAGATACTATGTTATATATGTAATTCAATAGGAACTGTCCTAGATACTGTGTTCTATAAGTAATTCAATAGGAACTGTCCTAGATACTATGTTATATATGTAATTCAATAGGAACTGTCCTAGATACTATGTTATATATGTAATTCTATAGGAACTGTCCTAGATATTGGAATAAGTAATTCAATAGGTGTGAGAAGATGCTGATATAAGGAACTGTCCTAGATACTCATGTTCTTCTGTAATGCCAGGAATGGTGATGGAGTTGTCTATGTGGCCATGATGTAATTCAATAGGTCTGTCTGTAGTCTAATGCTATAGGTGATTCTGATGGAGTTGTCTAATGGCCATGTTATGTCATCCTAATTCAATCTGTCCTAGTCTGTGATGCCAGGTGATGGTGATGGAGTTGTCTTGCTGGCCATGATGTCATCCTCAAAGTCTCTCTGTGGTCTGTAATGCTAGCTGATGGTAATTGGAGTTGTCTTGCTGGCCATGATGTCATCCTGGAATCTCTCTGTGGTCTGTAATGCTACTGATGGTGTTGGAGTTGTCTTGAACTGGCCATGATGTCATACTATCTCTCTGTGGTCTGTAATGCTAGCTGATGGTGTTGGAGTTGTCTTCTGGCCATGATGTCATCCTAAGTCTCTCATTGTGGTCTGTGATGCCAGGTGATGGTGATGGAGTTGTCTTGCTGGCCATGATGTCATCCTCAGTCTCTCTGTGGTCTGTAATGCTAGCTGATGGTGTTGGAGTTGTCTTGCTGGCCATGATGTCATCCTCAGTCTCTCTGTGGTCTGTAATGCTAGCTGATGGTGATGGAGTTGTCTTGCTGGCCATGATGTCATCCTCAGTCTCTCTGTGGTCTGTAATGCTAGCTGATGGTGTTGGAGTTGTCTTGCTGGCCATGATGTCATCCTCAGTCTCTCTGTGGTCTGTAATGCTAGCTGATGGTGATGGAGTTGTCTTGCTGGCCATGATGTCATCCTCAGTCTCTCTGTAGTCTGTAATGCTAGGTGATGGTGTTGGAGTTGTCTTGCTGGCCATGATGTCGTCCTCAGTATCTCTATGGTCTGTAATGCCAGGTGATGGTGTTGGAGTTGTCTTGTTGGCCATGATGTCATCCTCAGTCTCTCTGTGGTCTGTAATGCTCGGTGATGGTGTTTGAGTTGTCTTGCTGGCCATGATGTCATCCTCAGTCTCTCTGTAGTCTGTAATGCTAGGTGATGGTGTTGGAGTTGTCTTGCTGGCCATGATGTCATCCTCAGTCTCTCTGTAGTCTGTAATGCTAGGTGATGGTGTTGGAGTTGTCTTGTTGGCCATGATGTCATCCTCAGTCTCTCTATGGTCTGTAATGCTCGGTGATGGTGTTGGAGTTGTCTTGCTGGCCACGATGTCATCCTCAGTCTCTCTGTAGTCTGTAATGCTAGGTGATGGTGTTGGAGTTGTCTTGTTGGCCATGATGTCATCCTCAGTCTCTCTGTGGTCTGTAATGCTCGGTGATGGTGTTGGAGTTGTCTTGCTGGCCATGATGTCATCCTCAGTCTCTCTGTGGTCTGTAATGCTAGGTGATGGTGTTGGAGTTGTCTTGCTGGCCATGATGTCATCCTCAGTCTCTCTGTGGTCTGTAATGCTAGGTGATGGTGTTGGAGTTGTCTTGCTGGCCATGATGTCATCCTCAGTCTCTCTGTAGTCTGTGATGCCAGGTGATGGTGTTGGAGTTGTCTTGCTGGCCATGATGTCATCCTCAGTCTCTCTGTAGTCTGTGATGCCAGGTGATGGTGTTGGAGTTGTCTTGCTGGCCATGATATCATCCTCAGTCTCTCTGTAGTCTGTGATGCCAGGTGATGGTGTTGGAGTTGTCTTGCTGGCCATGATGTCATCCTCAGTCTCTCTGTAGTCTGTGATGCCAGGTGATGGTGTTGGAGTTGTCTTGCTGGCCATGATATCATCCTCAGTCTCTCTGTAGTCTGTGATGCCAGGTGATGGTGTTGGAGTTGTCTTGCTGGCCATGATGTCATCCTCAGTCTCTCTGTAGTCTGTAATGCTAGGTGATGGTGTTGGAGTTGTCTTGTTGGCCATGATGTCATCCTCAGTCTCTCTGTGGTCTGTAATGCTCGGTGATGGTGTTGGAGTTGTCTTGCTGGCCACGATGTCATCCTCAGTCTCTCTGTAGTCTGTAATGCTAGGTGATGGTGTTGCAGTTGTCTTGTTGGCCATGATGTCATCCTCAGTCTCTCTGTGGTCTGTAATGCTCAGTGATGGTGTTGGAGTTGTCTTGCTGGCCATGATGTCATCCTCAGTCTCTCTGTGGTCTGTAATGCTCGGTGATGGTGTTGGAGTTGTCTTGCTGGCCATGATGTCATCCTCAGTCTCTCTGTGGTCTGTAATGCTAGGTGATGGTGTTGGAGTTGTCTTGCTGGCCATGATGTCATCCTCAGTCTCTCTGTAGTCTGTGATGCCAGGTGATGGTGTTGGAGTTGTCTTGCTGGCCATGATGTCATCCTCAGTCTCTCTGTGGTCTGTAATGCTAGGTGATGGTGTTGGAGTTGTCTTGCTGGCCATGATGTCGTCCTCAGTCTCTCTGTGGTCTGTAATGCTAGGTGATGGTGTTGGAGTTGTCTTGCTGGCCATGATGTCATCCTCAGTCTCTCTGTAGTCTGTGATGCCAGGTGATGGTGTTGGAGTTGTCTTGCTGGCCATGATGTCGTCCTCAGTCTCTCTGTGGTCTGTAATGCTAGGTGATGGTGTTGGAGTTGTCTTGCTGGCCATGATGTCATCCTCAGTCTCTCTGTAGTCTGTGATGCCAGGTGATGGTGTTGGAGTTGTCTTGCTGGCCATGATGTCATCCTCAGTCTCTCTGTAGTCTGTGATGCCAGGTGATGGTGTTGGAGTTGTCTTGCTGGCCATGATGTCGTCCTCAGTCTCTCTGTGGTCTGTAATGCTAGGTGATGGTGTTTGAGTTGTCTTGTTGGCCATGATGTCGTCCTCAGTCTCTCTGTGGTCTGTAATGCTAGGTGATGGTGTTTGAGTTGTTTTGTTGGCCATGATGTCGTCCTCAGTCTCTCTGTGGTCTGTGATGCCAGCTGATGGAGTTGTCTTGCTGGCCATGATGTCGTCCTCAGTCTCTCTGTAGTCTGTGATGCCAGCTGATGGAGTTGTCTTGCTGGCCATGATGTCGTCCTCAGTCTCTCTGTAGTCTGTATTGCCAGGGGATGGTGTTGGAGTAGTCTTGCTGGCCATGATGTCGTCCTCAGTCTCTCTGTGGTCTGTGATGCCAGCTGATGGAGTTGTCTTGCTGGCTTTGATGTGGTCCTCAGTCTCTCTGTAGTCTGTATGCCAGGTGATGGTGTTTGAGTTGTCTTGCTGGCCATGATGTCGTCCTCAGTCTCTCTGTGGTCTGTGATGCCAGCTGATGGAGTTGTCTTGCTGGCTTTGATGTGGTCCTCAGTCTCTCTGTGGTCTGTATTTCCAGGGGATGGTGTTGGAGTAGTCTTGCTGGCCATGATGTCGTCCTCAGTCTCTCTGTAGTCTGTATTGCCAGGGGATGGTGTTGGAGTAGTCTTGCTGGCCATGATGTCGTCCTCAGTCTCTCTGTGGTCTGTGATGCCAGCTGATGGAGTTGTCTTGCTGGCTTTGATGTGGTCCTCAGTCTCTCTGTGGTCTGTATTTCCAGGGGATGGTGTTGGAGTAGTCTTGCTGGCCATGATGTCGTCCTCAGTCTCTCTGTAGTCTGTGATGCCAGGTGATGGTGTTTGAGTTGTCTTGCTGGCCATGATGTCGTCCTCAGTCTCTCTGTGGTCTGTATTGCCAGGGGATGGTGTTGGAGTAGTCTTGCTGGCCATGATGTCATCCTCAGTCTCTCTGTAGCCTGTACTTTGATGTTCTCAACTAACATGAAGCAAGCAGTTCAGTGATGAATCTACAGCTGCAATGGGGCAAAAAAAGGCACACCACACATCAGTCCATATGAGCAGTCCTCCTCACAACCTCACCACATCAGATCAGTAGTCATCCTCACCACATCAGTGCAGATTAGTAGTCCTCCTCACTACCTCACCACATCCATCCAGATCAGTAGTCCTCCTCATTAAAAAACCACATCAGTACAGATCAGTAGTCCTCCTCACTACCGCACCACATCAGATCAGTAGTCATGCTAACCACATCAGTCCAGATCAGTAGTCCTCCTCACAACCTTACCACATCAGTCCAGATCAGTAGTCCTCCTCACAACCTCAACACATCAGATCAGTAGTCATCCTCACCACATCAGTGCAGATTAGTAGTCCACCTCATTACCTCACCACATCAGTCCAGATCAGTAGTCCTCCTCACTACCTTACCACATCAGATCAGTAGTCATGCTAACCACATAATTCCAGATCAGTAGTCCTCCTCACAACCCCACCACATCAGTCCAGATCAGTAGTCCTCCTCACAAACTCACCACATCAGTCCAGATTAGTAGTCCTCCTCACAACCTCACCACATCAGATCAGTAGTCATCCTCACCACATCAGTCCAGAACAGTAGTCCTCCTCATTACCTCACCACATCAGATCAGTAGTCCTACTCACTACCTCACCACATCAGATCAGATCAGTAGTCCTCCTCACTACCTAACCACATCAGATCAGTAGTCCTCCTCATTAACTCACCACATCATTCCAGATCAGTAGTCCTCCTCACAACCCCACCACATCAGTCCAGATCAGTAGTCCTCCTCACAACCTCACCACATCAGTCCAGATTAGTAGTCCTCCTCATAACCTCACCACATCAGATCAGTAGTCATCCTCACCACATCAGTCCAGATTAGTAGTCCTCCTCACTACCTAACCACATCAGATCAGTAGTCCTCCTCATTAACTCACCACATCAATCCAGATCAGTAGTCCTCCTCACTACCTCACCACATCCATCCAGATTAGCAGTACTCCTCACAACCTCTCCACATCAGATCAGTAGTCATCCTCTCCACATCAGATCAGTAGTCTTCCTCATTACCTCACCACATCAGTCCAGATCAGTAGTCCTCCTCACTACCTCACCACATCAGTCCAGATCAGTAGTTCTCCTCATTACCTCACCACATAAGATGAGTTGACCTCCTAACTACCTCACCACATCCGTCCAGATTAGCAGTCTTACTCACAACCTTACCACATCAGATCAGTAGTCCTCCTCACTACCTCACCACATCAGATCAGTAGTCCTCCTCACTACCTCACAACATCAGATCAGTAGACATCCTCATTACCTCACCACATCACATCAGATCAGTAGTCCTCCTCACTACCTCACCACATCAGATCAGTAGACCTCATCACTACTTCACCACATCAGATCAGTAGTCATCCTCACCACATCAGTCCAGATCAGTAGTCCTCCTCACTACCTCACCACATCAGATCAGTAGTCCTCCTCACTACCTCACCACATCAGATCAGTAGACCTCCTCACAACCTCACCACATCAGATCAGTAGTCATCCTCACCACATCAGTCCAGATCAGTAGTCCTCCTCATTACCTCACCACATCAGATCAGTAGTCCTCCTCACTACCTCACCACATCATTCCAGATCAGTAGTCCTCCTCACAACCCCACCACATCAGTCCAGATCAGTAGTCCTCCTCACAACCTCACCACATCAGTCCAGATTAGTAGTCCTCCTCATAACCTCACCACATCAGATCAGTAGTCATCCTCACCACATCAGTCCAGATTAGTAGTCCACCTCACTACCTAACCACATCAGATCAGTAGTCCTCCTCATTAACTCACCACATCAATCCAGATCAGTAGTCCTCCTCACTACCTCACCACATCCATCCAGATTAGCAGTACTCCTCACAACCTCTCCACATCAGATCAGTAGTCATCCTCTCTACATCAGATCAGTAGTCTTCCTCATTACCTCACCACATCAGTCCAGATCAGTAGTCCTCCTCACTACCTCACCACATCAGTCCAGATCAGTAGTTCTCCTCATTACCTCACCACATAAGATGAGTTGACCTCCTAACTACCTCACCACATCCGTCCAGATTAGCAGTCCGCCTCACTACCTCACCACAACAGATCAGTAGTCCTCCTCACTACTTCACCACATCAGATCAGTAGTCCTCGTCATTTCCTAACCACATCAGATCAGTAGTCCTCCTCACTACCTCACCACATCAGATCAGTAGTCATCTTCACCATATCAATCCAGATCAGTAGTCCTCATCACAACCTCACCACATCAGTCCAGATCAGTAGTCCTCCTCACAACCTCACCACAACAGATCAGTAGTCCTCCTCATTACCTCACCACATAAGATGAGTTGACCTCCTAACTACCTCACCACATCCGTCCAGATTAGCAGTCCGCCTCACTACCTCACCACAACAGATCAGTAGTCCTCCTCACTACTTCACCACATCAGATCAGTAGTCCTCGTCATTTCCTAACCACATCAGATCAGTAGTCCTCCTCACTACCTCACCACATCAGATCAGATCAGTAGTCATCTTCACCATATCAATCCAGATCAGTAGTCCTCATCACAACCTCACCACATCAGTCCAGATCAGTAGTCCTCCTCACAACCTCACCACAACAGATCAGTAGTCCTCCTCATTACCTCACCACATAAGATGAGTTGACCTCCTAACTACCTCACCACATCCGTCCAGATTAGCAGTCCTCCTCACAACCTCACCACATCAGATCAGTAGTCCTCCTCATTTCCTTACCACATCAGATCAGTATTCCTCCTCACTACCTCACCACATCAGATCAGATCAGTAGTCCTCCTCACTACATCAACACATCAGATCAGTAGTCCTCCTCATTACCTCACCACATCAGATCAGTAGTCCTCCTCACTACCTCACCACACCAGATCAGATCAGTAGTCCTACTCACTACCTCACCACATCAGTACAGATCAGTAGTCCTCCTTATTACCTCACCACATCAGATGAGTAGTCCTCCTCACAACCTCACCACATCAGATCAGTAGTCCTCCTCACTACCTCACCATATCAGTCCAGATCAGTAGTCCTCCTCATTTTCTCACCACATCAGATCAGTAGTCCTCCTCACTACCTCACCACATCAGATCAGATCAGTAGTCCTCCTCACTACCTCACCACATCAGATCAGTAGTCCTCCTCACTACTTCACCACATCAGATCAGATCAGTAGTCCTCCTCACTACCTCACCACATCAGATCAGTAGTCCTCCTCACTACTTCACCACATCAGATCAGTAGTCTTCCTCATTACCTCACCACATCAGATCAGTAGTCCTCCTCACAACCTTACCACATCAGATCAGTATTCCTCCTCACTACCTCACCACATCAGATCAGTAGTCCTCCTCATTTCCTAACCACATCAGATCAGTTGTCCTCCTCACTACCTCACCACATCAGATCAGATCAGTAGTCCTCCTCACTACATCAACACATCAGATCAGTAGTCCTCCTCATTACCTCACCACATCAGATCAGTAGTCCTCCTCACTACCTCACCACACCAGATCAGATCAGTAGTCCTACTCACTACCTCACCACATCAGTACAGATCAGTAGTCCTCCTTATTACCTCACCACATCAGATGAGTAGTCCTCCTCACAACCTCACCACATCAGATCAGTAGTCCTCCTCACTACCTCACCATATCAGTCCAGATCAGTAGTCCTCCTCATTTTCTCACCACATCAGATCAGTAGTCCTCCTCACTACCTCACCACATCAGATCAGATCAGTAGTCCTCCTCACTACCTCACCACATCATATCAGTAGTACTCCTCACTACCTCAACACATCAGATCAGTAGTCCTCCTTATTACCTCACCACATCAGATGAGTAGTCCTCCTCACAACCTCACCACATCAGATCAGTAGTCTTCCTCACTACCTCATCACATCTGATCAGTAGTCCTCCTCACTACCTCGACACATCAGTCCAGATCAGTAGTCCTCCTAATTACCTCACAAGATCAGATCAGTAGTCCTCCTCACTACCTCACCACATCAGTCCAGATCAGTAGTCCTCCTCACTACCTCACCACATCAGATAGGATCAGTAGTCCTCCTCACTACCTTACCACATCATTAGTCCTCCTCACTACCTCACCACATCAGATAGGATCAGTAGTCCTCCTCACTACCTCACCACATCAGAACAGATCAGTAGTCCTCCTCACTACCTCACCACATCTGAACAGATCAGTAGTCCTCCTCACTACCTCACCACATCAGAAAGGATCAGTAGTCCTCCTGACTACCTCACCACATCAGATCAGTAGTCTTCCTCTCTACCTCACTACATAAGATCAGTAGTCCTTCTCAATACCTCACCACATCAGATCAGCAGTCCTCCTCACTACCTCACCACATCAGATCAGTAGTCCTCCTCACTACCTCCTCACTACCTCACCACATCAGATCAGCAGTCCTCCTCACTACCTCACCACATCAGATCAGTAGTCCTCCTCACTACCTCACCACAGCAGATCAGATCAGTAGTCCTCCTCACTACCTCACAAGATCAGATCAGTAGTCCTCCTTACTACCTCACCACATCAGATCAGTGGTCCTCCTCACTACCTCACCACATCATATCAGTAGTCCTCCTCTTTACCTCACCACATCAGTCCAGATCAGCAGTCCTCCTTACTACCTCACCACATCAGATCAGTTGTCCTACTCACTACCAAACCAAATTAGATTAGTAGTCCTGTTTGTACTTAAGCCCAGGTCCCAGACCTGTTTGTCCTTCAGTCCACATCCCAGACCTGTTTGTCCTTTAGCCCAGGTCCCAGACCTGTGTGTCCTTTAGCCCAGGTCCCAGATCTGTTTGTCCTTTAGCACAGGTCCCAGACCTGTTTGTCCTTTAGCCCAGGTCCCAGACCGGTTTGTCCTTTAGCCCAGGTCCCAGACCTGTTTGTCCTTTAGCCCAGTTCCCAGACCTGTTTGTCCTTTAGCCCAGGTCCCAGACCTGTTTGTCATTTCGCCCAGGTCCCAGACCTGTTTGTCCCTTAGCCTAGGTCCCAGACCTGTTTGTCCTTTAAGCCAGGTCCCAGACCTGTTTGTCCTTTCGCCCAGATCCCAGACCTGTTTGTCCTTTCGCCCAGGTCCCAGACCTGTTTGTCCCTTAGCCTAGGTCCCAGACCTGTTTGTCCTTTAAGCCAGGTCCCAGACCTGTTTGTCCTTTCGCCCAGATCCCAGACCTGTTTGTCCTTTCGCCCAGGTCCCAGACCTTTTTGTCCTTTTCTTGTTTCTTACAGTCCAGAAGTACCATGAATAACATCTGATTACATAATCTCTAGTTATTCCAGTGGAACCAGACCATTTTCCCTGAACAGTAAAACAAATGAGTTTCACATCTTGGACTCCTCGATGAACTGTGGAGTTATTCTGCCATATGAATACATATTCTACCAGGAGACTAAAAGGCTTTTCCCATGAGACAATCTTTAATGACTGATGGTTTATTATAATCAATATATTTATCTGGAATGTTAAAATAGTTCTAGAGCACTGGCTCCTCTCTGTGAAATTGAACATGAATCTCTTTATGCCAACTCCTGCTTAACCATACTGTAGGGACTGGAGGTAAAAGCCATAGACTCTCCCAGCTCCTTCTCTCTCCCTCTCTCTCCCCCATCTCTCCCTCAGCTCTCCCCCAGCTCTCCTCTCTCTCCCCCCATAATCTCCTCTCTCTCCCCGACCTTCCCCCTCTCTCTCCCCCACCTCTCCCTCTTTCTCACCCCACCTCTCCCCTCTCTCCCCACACCTCTTCCTCTCTCTCCCCAGCTCTCCCTCTCTCCCCCCAGCTCTCCCTCTCTCTGCCACACCTCTCCCTCTCTCCCCCAGAATCTCCCTCTCTCTCCCCCCACCTCTCCCTCTTCTCCCCCACCTCTCCCTCTTTCTCACCCCACCTCTCCCTCTCTCTCCCCCAACTCTCCCTCTCTCTCCCCCAACTCACCCCTCTCTCCACCAGCTCTCCTGTCTCTCCCCCAGCTCTTCCTCTCTCTCCCCCAGCTCTCCTCTCTCTCCCCCAGCTCTCCCTCTCTCTGCCACACCTCTCCCTCTCTCCCCCCAGAATCTCCCTCTCTCTCCCCCCACCTCTCCCTCTTTCTCCCCCACCTCTCCCTCTTTCTCACCCCACCTCTCCCCTCTCTCTCCTCCCAACTCTCCCTCTCTCTCCCCCAACTCACCCTCTCTCTCCACCAGCTCTCCCTGTCTCTCCCCCAGCTCTGCCTCTCTCTCCCCCCACCTTTCCCTCTCTCTCCCCCAGCTCTCCCTCTCTCCCCCATAATCTCCCTCTCTCTCCCCCGACCTCTCCCTCTCTCTCCCCACCTCTCCCTCTTTCTCACCCCACCTCTCCCCCTCGCTCCCCACACCTCTTCCTCTCTCCCCCAGCTCTCCCTCTCTCTCCCCCCAGCTCTCCCTCTCTCTGCCACACCTCTCCCTCTCTCCCCCAGAATCTCCCTCTCTCTCCCCCCACCTCTCCCTCTTTCTCCCCCACCTCTCCCTCTTTCTCACCCCACCTCTCCCTCTCTCTCCCCCAACTCTCCCTCTCTCTCCCCCAACTCACCCCTCTCTCTCCACCAGCTCTCCCTGTCTCTCCCCCCCAGCTCTGCCTCTCTCTCCCCCCACCTTCCCTCTCTCTCCCCCCACCTCTCCCTTTCTCTCACCCCTGATCTCCATCTCTCTCCCCCCCCACCTCTCCCTCTCTCTCCCCCAGAAGCTCCTTCTCTCTCCCCCCACCTCTCCATCTCTCTGCTCCACCTCTCCCTCTTTCTCCCCCACCTATCCCTCTTCCCCCTCCCCCTCTCTCTGCCCCAGCTCTCCCTCTCTCTCCCCCACCTCTCCCTCTTTCTCCCCCCACCTCTCCCTCTACCTCCCCCAGCTCTCCTTCTCTCTCCCCCAGATCTCCCTCTCTCCCCCCACCTCTCCCTCTCTCTCGCTCCAGCTCTCCCTCTCTCTCCCCTCAGATCTCCCTCTCTTTCCCCCAGATCTCCCTCTCTCTCCCCCAGATCTCCCTCTCTCCCCCCACCAATCCTTCTCTCTCCCCCAGATCTCCCTCTATCTCCCCCAGATCTTCCTCTGTCTCCCCCCACCTCTCCCTCTCTCCCCCAGCTCTCCCTCTCTCTCCACCTACACTATAGGCCTGGGTCCAGTATTTCATTTATCTGAAATGCAAAACCCTTCCCTTACTGGACAAATCCTACCATTCAGCTACCTTTTACTTACACTGTCTATAAAACCCCTTTGTGTCCAGCGCTGAGTTAGAAATAAGAGTAATGCATCAACTGATTCCAGAGGCCTTCTTAAAAAGCTGGCTACCTTATTCCTTCCACTAAACTAGCCTTTCCTTCCCATCCAACCTGGGTTACCTTATTCCTTCCGCTAAACTACTCTTTAAATGACTACAGACACGTAGCACTCACGTCCGTATCCATGAAGTGCTTCGAAAGGCTGGTAATGGCTCACATCAATACCATTATCCCAGAAACCCTAGACCCACTCCAATTTGCATACCGCCCAAACAGATCCACAGATGATGCAATCTCTATTGCACTCCACACTGCCCTTTCCCACCTGGACAAAAGGAACACCTATGTGAGAATGCTGTTCATTGACTACAACTCAGCGTTCAACACCATAGTGCCCACAAAGCTCATCACTAAGTTAAGGATCCTGGGACTAAGCACCTCCCTCTGCAACTGAATCCTGGACTTCCTGACAGGCTGCCCACAACCTCTCCCTCAACGTAACCAAGACTAAGGAGATGATTGTGGACTACAGGAAAAGGAGCACCGAGCACGTCCCCATTCTCATCGACGGGGCTGTAGTGGAGCAGATTGAGAGCTTCAAATTCCTTGGTGTCCACATCAACAAACGACATTGGTCCAAACACATCAAGACAGTAGTGAAGAGGGCACGATAAAGCCTATTCCCCCTCAGCAAACTAAAAAGATTTGTCATGGGTCCTGAGATCCTCAAAAGGTTCTACAGCTGGAACATTGAGAGCATCCTGACTGGTTGCATCACTACCTGGTACGGCAATTGCTCAGCCTCCGACCGCAAGGCACTTCAGAGGGTAGTGCGTACGACCCAGTACATCACTGGGGCAAAGCTGCCTGCCATCCAGGACCTCTACACCAGGCGGTGTCAGAGGAAGGCCCTAAAAATTTTCAAAGACCCCAGCCACCCCAGTCATAGACTGTTCTCTCTACTACCACATGGCAAGCGGTACCGGAGTGCCAAGTCTAGAACCAAAAGGCTTCTCAACAGTTTTTACCCCCAAGCCATAAGACTCCTGGCTACCCGGATTATTTACATTGTGTGCCCACCCCACAATGCAGATTGCCCGGTTAGCCAATGTGCGGGAGCACTGGTTGGTCGGGCCAATTGAGGTAGTATGTACATATGTACATAAATGTATAGTTAAAGTGACTGTGCATATATAAAAAACAGAGAGTAGCAGCAGCGTAAAATAGGGGTTGGGGGGTGGCACACAATGCAGATAGTCCGGGTTGCCATTTCATTACCTGTTCAGGAATGTCATGAAGTTGTATTAATTAATGTGATGACTGTTGTTCCTCGAATGATTAAAGTTTCTAATTGCGTGATTAACTAAATCAAGTAGTTATTAACTCACTAACCTGGGGCTGTCAGACCCGGACTATAGTTTGCTTTGCATGTTTCTATGTTTTGTTTGCTCAGGGTGTGATCTGAGTGGGCATTCTATGTTGTGTGTCTAGTTTGTCTGTTTCTGTGTTTGGCCTGATATGGTTCTCAATCAGAGGCAGGTGTTAGTCATTGCCTCTGATTGGGAACCATATTTAGGTAGCCTGTTTGGTGTTGGGGGTTGTGGGTGATTGTTCCAGTCTTTGTTTGTCTTTGTTACACGCAGCTGTTTTTGTTTTTTTCATGGTTTCTTGTTTTTTTGTATATTGTTCTATTTTCATCTCTATTAAAGATGTATCACAATAACCACACTGCGAATTGGTCTGCCTCTCCTTCAACAGAAGAATCCCGTTACAGAATCACCCACCACAACAGGACCAAGCGGCATGGTGACAGGCAGCAGCAGCAGGAGCAGCGCGAGGAGTACTGGACATGGGAGGATGAGTAGGATGGAAAAGGACCCTGGGCACAGCCTGGAGAATATCGCCGCCCCAAAGAAGTGCTGGAGGCGGGGAAGGCGGAGAGGCGTATGAGTAGGCAGCACGGCGGCGTGGATGGAAGCCCGAGAGTCAGCCCCAAAAATGTCTTGGGGGGAGGCACACAGGAAGTGTGGCGAACTTCCTGTGCTTACAGGGGGGCTAGAGAGACCGGGCAGGCACAGTGTTATGCTGTGAAGCGCACGGTGTCCCCAGTGCGGGTGCATAGCCCGGTGTGGTACATACCAGCTCCGCGTATCGGCCAGGCTAGAGTGGGCATTGAGCCAAGTGCCATGAAGCCGGCTCTACGCATCTGGTCTCCAGTGCGTCTCCTTGGGCCGGCTTACATGGCACCAGCCATTCCACATCGCCGCACTGGCAGGGCGACCGGGAGCATTCAACAAGGTAAGGTTGGGCAGGCTCGGTGCTCAAGAGCTCCAGTGCGCCTGCACGGTCCCGTCTATATGTACCACCTCCGCTCACCAGCCCTCCGGTGGCAGCCCCCCGCACCAGGCTGTCTCTCCATCTCATCCCTACAGGTGCTCCCGCCTGTCCAGTGCTGCCGGAGCCTTCCTCCTCTCCAGCGCTGCCGGAGTCTCCCACCTGTTCAGCGCTGCCAGAGCTGCCAGTCTGCAAGGAGCTGCCAGTCTGCAAGGAGCTGCCAGTCTGTAAGGAGCTGCCAGTCTGCAAGGAGCTGCCAGTCTGCAAGGAGCTGCCAGTCTGCATGGAGCAGCCAGAGCCGCCAGTCAGCATGGAGCAGCCAGAGCCGCCAGTCAGCATGGAGCAGCCAGAGCCGCCAGTCAGCATGGAGCAGCCAGAACCGCCAGTCAGCATGGAGCAGCCAGAGCCGCCAGTCAGCATGGAGCAGCCAGAGCCGCCAGTCAGCATGGAGCAGCCAGAGCCGCCAGTCAGCATGGAGCAGCCAGAGCCGCCAGTCAGCATGGAGCAGCCAGAGCCGCCAGTCAGCATGGAGCAGCCAGAGCCACCAGTCAGCATGGCGCAACAAGTGCCGCCAGTCAGCCAGGATCTGCCAGTGCCGCCAGTCAGCCAGGATCCGCCAGTGCCGCCAGTTAGCCAGGATCCGCCAGTCAGCCAGGATCCACCAGAGCCGCCAGTCAGCCAGGATCTGCCAGAGTCGTCAGTCAGCCAGGATCTGCATGAGTCGTCAGCCAGTACAGAGCTACCCCTCTGTCCCGAGCTGCCCCTCTGTCCCGAGCTGCCCCTCTGTCCCGAGCTGCCCCTCTGTCCCGAGCTGCCCCTCTGTCTAGTGGGGTCATTTAGAAGGATCGCCGTGGCCACGGAAGCGGACAATGTGGCGGACTAAGACTATGGTGAAGTGGGGGCCACGTCCAGCACCAGAGCCGCCACCGCGGACAGATGCCCACCCAGACCCTCCCCAATAGGTTCAGGTTTTGCGGCCGGAGTCTGCACCTTGGGGGGGGGGGGTACTGTCACACCCTCACTATAGTTTGCTTTGTATGATTCTATGTTTTGTTTGGTCAGGGTGTGATCTGAGTGGGCATTCTATGTTGTGTGTCTGGTTTGTCTGTTTCTGTGTTTGGCCTGATATAGTTCTCAATCAGAGGCAGGTGTTAGTCATTGTCTCTGATTGGGAACCATATTTAGGTAGCCTGTTTGGTGTTGTGGGTGATGGCTCCTGTCTTTGTGTTTGTTACACCAGATAGGGCTGTTTTCGTTTTTTTCACAGTTTCTTGTTTTTTGTATATTGTTCTATTTTCATCTTTATTAAAGATTTATCACAATAACCACACTGCGTTTTGGTCCGCCTCTCCTTAAACAGAAGAATCCCGTTACAGGGGCACCATGGGAAAACTAGTTTTTATTGAGTTTCTATTTCCCAAATTAACTCAAAGAATATCAGAATATCGATTTTACAACAGCCGCTAATTAACCAGTTGCCTCTACGAATCTCGTTGTGAACGTCGTATAGCCCGTGAATCAGCACGCACCCTGGTCTCACCAATGAATTCGTACCACACCAATCTTAGTTGAATATGTATTTTCTAAAAAGCTAAAATGATGATAAAAGATACACATAGACAAAACACATTATAGGCTATTGATTAGAACTTAGTATAACGGGCCAACACACTATGGCTCGTGTTACCCACAATGGGGATTTCAAAAGAGAAAGTACACAAGAGAAATATACATTTGGGTGAATTTGCCAGCTATGCTATTCTAACCCTAGCCTTGCCCAAAACTGCCGCTCTTATGGGTCAGAATATAAGATGTAATTACATGGGGATGATCTCCGAGGATTCTCTGCATGGACCGTCAGGACTGCTCGATGACTCACTACTCCGGGGGCACCTCTCTGATCGTCCTCCCAATGTCAGTGTCATTTTGGCTTAGGAGTCTGTTCCCTCTTTGCTCTGGAAGGGGTCTTCTGAGGAGCTCACAGCATAGGAATGAAACCCTTTAGATACCACGATTTGATGGGAGATGGAGACTAGGTGGTTCGACTTGAATTCACCCACTTAGACACAGCTACTCATCTGTAGCTTGGGTAGAAAATTATTTCTTTGTCTTCAAACTTGCGTTGCATTCTGGGTTTGTTGACTTTTTAGACCTTGCTGCAGCTTGGGTCACATAGTCTCCTTGTAAATTCTATACTCACAGGTTTTATACCCTTGGGTTAGAAGTGGGCGTAACCGCCTTTAGGGCAATTCTCTGGCATACCAAGTTAATGAGGCAAGGTCTAGATTTAATTCAAATCAAATTTTAGACAACTAGCAACCTCTTGGTGGCTAGGGGGCAGTATTTTCATTTTTGGAAAAAAAAACATTCCCGTTTTAAACGGGATATTTTGTCAGGGAAATATGCTAGAATATGCATATAATTGACAGCTTTCGATGGAAAACACTCTAACGTTTCCAAAACTGTAAAGATATTGTCTGTGAGAATAACAGAACTGATGTTGCAGGCGAAAGCCTGAGAAATTTCCAAGCCGGAAGTGCCCCAGGTTTTGAAAGTGCTGCATTCCAATGACTCCCTATTTGGCTGTGAATGTACCATCAACAAGCTTACGCTTTCTACGTATTCCCCAAGGTGTCTACAGCATTGTGACGTAGTTTTACGCATTTCTGGTGAAGAATAGCCGTAGGCAGCCACATTGCGTAAGTGGTCACATGGTGGCTCCGAGAGAGATTCTCGCGTAAAATACAGAGGGTGCCATTACTCCAATCGGTCCTAGTGAAAAACGAATTGTCCCGACGGATATATTATCGAATAGATATTAGAAAAACACCATGAGGATGGATTCTAAACAACGTTTGCCATGTTTCTGTCGATATTATGGAGCTAATTTGGAATATTTTTCGACGTTGTGGTGCCGGCAATTTCCGGGCGATTTCTCAGCCAAACGTGAAGAACAAACGGAGCTGTTTCGCCTAAAAAAATAATATTTTGGGAAAAAATTAGCTTTGGCTATCTACCTGGGAGTCTCGTGAGTGAAAACATCTGAAGTTCATCAAAGGTAAACGATTTAATTTAATTGATTTTCTGATTTCCGTATTAAGTTTGCCTGCTGCTAGAAAGGCATAATGCTATGCTAAGCTATCGATAAACTTACACAAATGCTTGTCTAGCATTGGCTGTAAAGCATATTTTCAAAATCTGAAATGACAGGGTGATTAACAAAAGGTGTGTCTCAATATATTTAAGTTGTGATTTTCATGAATAGGAAGATTTTCTAGGAAGATTTATGTCCGTTGCGTTATGCTAATTAGTTTCAGGCGATGATTACGCTCCCGCATGCGGGTTTGGGAGTCACTAGAGGTTAAAATTTAATCTTCCCCGAAACATTCTCTTTGATTTGGATATTTTCCATACAACTTACAATGTATAAACATCAAACATATACTAGGAAAACTCTTCACATTACAATGTTTTCGTAATAACGTCATCCATTAACCTTTAATAACAAAACAAAAATGTACATACATTTTCATATTCCATCTATCGTCATGACCACCATTGTGGCTGATGGAAACCATTGTTCCAAAGTCCCTTTATTTCATGTTTAATGTTCTGAGGCTGGTTCTCCATAGTAACAGGACTGTAGTGGCTTCCTTTAGTCTTTACCATAGCCACTGCCCAAGCCTGAAGCGGGGTAGTTTTGTACGCATACAGTCCACACTCAAGGTTTCCAAACGGCCAAACATTACATGACATCCAGGGATATGGTGCAACAAAAATGTTTATTCTTCTTATATCTAACAAATAAGTTATTCTCCAATCAACATAAAGCATAGAATACTTTATATGGAAAATACACATTATGTCTGTATGTCTGTATGTATGTATGTATGGTCAAAAAACTATACCGCTCCCGCATCTAGCAAGGACTCCCTCGCCCGAAGGCCCAACTTCCTGCCTTTATCCTAACACACTTATCACAATACAATGAATAGGCAAGAGGGGGGGGGACAAAAACTGAGTTACACAAACAACAAATGAATATATCTCGAATCAGGTAAATATAAATCATAATGGTACGTACCTAATATTTCATCATTTACATTAATATTTAATATATTTACACAAATATATACATGAAGCTCCATATGTTCAGTCTTTTACACAAATATGTCCAAATCGGCTCTAACAAGGACAAAGGAATTTGTCTGTGGCCTGAGATTTACCAGGGGCGTGAGGGGTCATAAAACCCCCACATCTTCAGACCCCAGATCTCTCCTCCTCTGTTGGGTTGAGAGATAATCTGTAGGGTTGTGGTCTCCTGTAACCAGACATGATCAGGACAGTCATGACAGGAGTCTTATGGCTTGGGGTAAATACTGTTGAGAATCATTTTGGTCCTAGACTTGGCACTCCGGTACCGCTTGCCATGCGGTAGTAGAGAGAACAGTCTATGACTGGGGTGGCTGGGATCTTTGACAATTTTTAGGGCCTTCAATCATGAAATGGGAATTATAAACACATTTCAAAGTCAACTCATGTAAATCAATGAATCAAGTATACACAATGATGCATCAATACCATGGCACCAGGGTAGCCCGTCTCCTCCTACCAGTGTGGCTCTTCTTTCTCTGTACCTACACAGGGCTGGCAGGAAGTGCTCACAAAAGGAGTGGTCCAACTTGGACTTCATGTCCGCCCGCTTTTCAGACTCTCAAGGAAATAATTATTGCATTTCGCCTCCATTATTGGACTTTAAGAGGAGAACTCCACCTGGAAACAAAGTAAAAAGAGAAGTTAGACAAGAAGACCTAATACTTATTTCAATACAACATTAGGGTGTGTCAAAGAACAGATAATGATATGGATTGGCCATTCAATCCCACAATGCATTAACTAAGGCTAGAACAAGGCAGACAACAAAAAAGCAGAGATGATACTGCATAGATTGATGGATTTTTGTAGTGATGTTTTTTTGAATACTACTAAGTATTAAATTAACTGTCTGGTAGGGCCAACATTATTCCATTTGGGTCTATTAAATCTAACTGAAAATCCATAATCCATATGGGTTTATTAAATCTAATTTAATATCCATATAATTGTGAATCTATTAAATCTAATTTAAAATCCATATCATTGTGGGTCTATTAAATCTAATTTAAAATCCATATCATTGTGGGTCTATTAAATCTAATTCAAAATCCATAACATTGTGGGTCTTTTAAAATCTAATTCAAAATCCATAACATTGTGGGTCTATTAAATCTAACTGAAAATCCATGAATAATTTGCATTTCAGCAGCGAGTTTAGCAAGCAGATTTGAAATCATGTTGCGAAATGAAACAGGCTGAATATAATGGGATGACAACTCAGCAAAAGTGGCTATTGATGAATTAAAATTGTTTTATTCTGGAGGCAAATGAAAAAGGGAACTGCGTACATTTTACACACAAACAGTACCTTCCATTTGTGGATTGTGCAGTTTGTGGCATCCTAGCGCACGACTAGAATGCATACCAACGCACTTGCTATTCAAGTCCTGCATCCAAATACATTATCTTGCTTCTTCTATAGTAGTCTTATCCTGTAGGCATGTAGACACTACCATATTCAATTGACACCCCCCTTTACCTAAATGACCAGCAAACTCGCTGAATTATTGACGGATCATTCTTTCACCCTGAGCAAAATTACCTCATACTGACTGTGAAACCATACTTGAACCAGATGACAAGCACTGCCTCAGAAACAACAAAGAAATGCTCTAACTACGTAGCTACAAAGGTTGTATATAACAATGCCTGAATGCTTTCAGTAATGCATTCAAATAAGATACACTAAATTTACAAAAGAATGTGGACAGCCCTTCAAATTAGTGGATTCACCTATTTCAGCCACACCAATTGCTGACAGGTGTATAAATCGAGCACACAGCCATACAATCTCCAGAGACAAACATTGGCAGTAGAATGGCCTTCCTAAAGGGCTCTGTGACTTACAACTTGGCACCGTCATAGGATGCCACCTTTCCAACATGTCTGTTCGTCAAATTTCTGCTCTGCTAGGGCTGCCCTGGTCAACTGTAAGTGCTTTTATTGCGAAGTGGAAACGTCTATGAGCAACAATGGCTAAGCCGCAAAGTGGTAGGCCACACAAGCTCACAGAATGGGGCCTCCGAGTGCTAAAAATGGTCTTTCCTCGGTTGCAACACTCACTACCGAGTTCCAAACTGCCTCTGAAAGCAACGTCAGCACAATAAATGTTTGTCGGGAGCATCATGAAATGGGTTTCCATGGCCGACCAGCCATACACAAGCCTAAGATCACCATGCAGAACGCCAAGTGTCAGCTGGAGTGGTGTAAAGGGTGCCGCAATTGGACTAAGGAGCAGTGGAAACTCGTTCTCTGGAGTGATGAATCACACTTCACCAACTGGCAGTCTGGCGGATGCCAGGAGAACACTACCTGCCCAACGCATAGTGCCAACTGTAAAGTTTGGTGGAGGATGAATAATGGTCTGGGGCTGTATTTCATGGTTCTGGCCCCTTATTTCCAGTGAAGGGAAATCTTAAAGGTACAGCGTACAATTGCATTCTAGATAATTTTGTGCTTTGTGGCAACAGTTTGGGGAAGGCCCTTACCTGTTTCAGCATGACAAAGCGAGGTCCATACAGAAATGGTTTGTTGAGATTAATGTGGAAGAACTTGACTGGCCTGCAAAGAGCCCTGACCTCAGCCCCATTGAACACATTTGGGATGAATTGGAACGCTGACTGCGAGCCTGGACTATAATCGCCCAACATCAGTGCCCTACCTCACTAATGATCACTTTCGTTTCAAAATGGCACCTGCGTAACTAAAGTGTATAGGCAAACCTTTTTTATGTTTGGAATACGTTTGGGGGTATAGTTTAGGTGTAGTTTCAATGGGCCGGCTGTGCAGGCAGGCTAGCATTAATTGTTTTCCCAAGTCAAATTATTAACATGAGCACCAAAGATGATAAATAGGAATAACACAAACTCATTACACTACTGTCTTGTAAATTAAAACAACCTCTTCACCCTCCTTATCATTCAGTTAAGCCTCATTTAAATTCAATTGTAAAGTAATATGCACAATTATCGCCCATTCATCCATTTGCCATTCATTCACTTAGGAAAGAGAGACACGTTAGTGCCTGTCTGGGTACCAACGTCCTACAGCACATTATCTTGGAGCCTGGCTGGGTACCAACAACCTACAGCACATTGTCTTGGAGCCTGGCTGGGTACCAACGTCCTACAGCACATTATCTTGGAGCCTGGCTGGGTACCAACGTCCTACAGCACATTATCTTGGAGCCTGGCTGGGTACCAACATCCTACAGCACATTATCTTGGAGCCTGGCTGGGTACCAACGTCCTACAGCACATTGTCTTGGTGGGTTATTAAGATGGGAATAGGTGTCAAAGAAAAGGTTAAAAGGCTCTAACTAATCTCCTGTTTGTGATTTCTATATTCTGACAAAGCAGAGAAAAATACTAACATCAAGGAATAATCAGGGAAGGAACAGGACATTTCTTTTTTGGGGGAGGGGGTATTTTGATTATTTACAAAATCAAAGTCAGTGGCCATTGGCCTAAAGAGGTTCAAGTGTTAACCAGGGTTCATGATAGGGTGACGGAGATTGCATGGAAACCCTTTGTCTCGTTTCTTCTCCACCAACCAATCAATCAAATGTATTTATGAAGTAACCAAAATAACCAACAGGACTATATAATAACACAATAACCAACAGGACTATATAATACCACAATAACCAATAGGACTATATAATACCACAATAACCAGTAGGACTATATAATACCACAATAACCAGTAGGACTATATAATACCACAACAACCAACAGGACTATATAATACCACAATAACCAGTAGGACTATATAATACCACAATAACCAACAGGACTATATAATACCACAATAACCAGTAGGACTATATAATACCACAATAACCAACAGGACTATATAATACCACAATAACCAACAGGACTATATAATACCACAATAACCAGTAGGACTATATAATACCACAATAACCAGTAGGACTATATAATACCACAATAACCAGTAGGACTATATAATACCACAATAACCAACAGGACTATATAATACCACAATAACCAGTAGGACTATATAATACCACAATAACCAACAGGACTATATAATACCACAATAACCAACAGGACTTTATAATACCACAATAACCAATAGGACTTCCTCATGAAGTGCTTTGAGAGACTAGTCAAGGAACATATCACCTCCACCCTACCTGACTCCCTAGACCCACTCCAATTTGCTTACCACTCAAATAGGTCCACAGACGATGCAATCTCAACCACACTGCACACTGCCCTAACCCATCTGGACAAGGGGAATACCTATGTGAGAATGCTGTTCATCGACTACAGCTCGGCATTCAACACCATGGTACCCTCCAAGCTCGTCATCAAGCTCGAGACCCTGGGTCTCGACCCCGCCCTGTGCAACTGGGTACTGGACTTCCTGACGGGCCGCCCCCAGGTGGTGAGGGTAGGTAACAACATCTCCTCCCCGCTGATCCTCAACACTGGGGCCCCACAGGGGTGCGTTCTGAGCCCTCTCCTGTACTCCCTGTTCACCCACGACTGCGTGGCCACACACGCCTCCAACTCAATCATCAAGTTTGCGGACGACACAACAGTGGTAGGCTTGATTACCAACAACGACGAGACGGCCTACAGGGAGGAGGTGAGGGCCCTCCGGAGTGTGGTGTCAGGAAAATAACCTCACACTCAACGTCAACAAAACTAAGGAGATGATTGTGGACTTCAGGAAACAGCAGAGGGAACACCCCCCTATCCACATCGATGGAACAGTAGTGGAGAGAGGAGCAAGTTTTAAGTTCCTCGGCATACACATCACAGACAAACTGAATTGGTCCACTCACACAGACAGCATCGTGAAGAAGGCTCAGGAGGCTGAAGAAATTCGGCTTGTCACCAAAAGCACTCACAAACTTCTACAGAGGCACTGTCGAGAGCATCCTGGCGGGCTGTATCACCGCCTGGTACGGCAACTGCTCCGCCCTCAACCGTAAGGCTCTCCAGAGGGTAGTGAGGTCTGCACAACGCATCATCGGGGCAAACTACCTGCCCTCCAGGACACCTACACCACCCGATGTTACAGGAAGGCCATAAAGATCATCAAGGACATCTACCACCCGAGCCACTGCCTGTTCACCCCGCTATCATCCAGAAGGCGAGGTCAGTACAGGTGCATCAAAGCTGGGACCGAGAGACTGAAAAACAGCTTCTATCTCAAGGCCATCAGACTGTTAAACAGCCACCACTAACATTGAGTGGCTGCTGCCTACACACTGACACTGACTCAACTCCAGCCACTTCAATAATGGGAATTGATGGGAAATGTTGTAAATATATCACTAGCCACTTTAAACAATGCTACCTTATATAATGTTACTTACCCTACATTATTCATCTCATATGCATACCTATATACTGTACTCTATATCATCGACTGCATCCTTATGTAATACATGTATCACTAGCCACTTTAACTATGCCACTTTGTTTACATACTCATCTCACATGTATATACTGTACTCGATACCATCTACTGTATCTTGCCTATGCTGCTCTGTACCATCACTCACTCATATATCCTTATGTACATATTCTTTATCCCCTTACACTGTGTATAAGACAGTAGATTAGGAATTGTTAGTTAGATTACTTGTTGGTTATTGCTGCATTGTCGGAACTAGAAGCACAAGCATTTCGCTACACTCGCATTAACATCTGCTAACCATGTGTATGTGACAAATAAAATTTGATTTGATTTGACTATATAATACCACAATAACCAACAGGACTATATAATACCACAATAACCAACAGGACTATATAATACCACAATAACCAACAGGACTATATAATACCACAATAACCAACAGGACTATTTAATACCACAACAACCAACAGGACTATATAATACCACAATAACCAGTAGGACTATATAATACCACAATAACCAACAGGACTATATAATACCACAACAACCAACAGGACTATATAATACCACAATAACCAACAGGACTATATAATACCACAATAACCAACAGGACTATATAATACCACAATAACCAGTAGGACTATATAATACCACAACAACCAACAGGATAATGTAATGCCACAATAACCAACAGGACTGTGTCGTGTCTTTGACTATGCCAGATTAAGTGATATGACATGCTATTCTATAAAACAATGTATCCGTAATTACTATTACCTGATTGAGCTAATCATGTAAATGTAATTAACTAGAGAGTCGGGCACCACAAAATAATATTTATAGAGCTGTTATCTTCCGAATAAACTCTTAAAGACCTAGTAATATTTTACATCAATAGCAGTCAATATCAATCGTCACCTCAATTCAGTCTCATCTGAAAGTTGTACATTATTTTATCTGCACGAACCCTGGCTAAGAATTTGAATCAGCAATACAAAATTGGGTTTAATTATTTATTTACTAAATACCTAACTAATCACACAGAATTACACATACACACAATTAATCATAACTTGAGTACAAATGACGTTATGAAGGAAAACGTCCCTAGCGGGCGGAACGGATATGACAGCTTGTTAAACAAAGGAAAAGGGGCTGGGTTTGAGTGAAAGAGCGGGGAAGACTAAGGAACACAGGGAGAAGCTGTGCTATCGTAAATACAGTATCTTATGCATTCTAAATTACTGCCCATTTGGAAAAGGAAAATGCAATAAATATTTACTCTGAGCTGCGCTTCAGTAGGTTGGTGGTAGATGAAGGCCATGTTGCCCAACCGAGTCCTTTGAAGAATGTCTCTGGTTGTCAATTGGATATGTTGTAGTAACGTCGTTGTGTGGTAGATGGAATACTCTGTCTGTTCCTTCCTAAACTGCGTTTGCAACTGCGGTCACTAACTCAACGGCTTGGAGGTATCACTTCTGAAAGTGAATAAGAGTTCCAAGTTCATACCATTCGCAACCAAAGCTCACGCTGATGTTTGTTCTGTAGTTATTATCTGAACCATTCTGACATCGGACCGTTGTCCTTCCTCCCTGGAACAGGAAGTTATGTTGTTGTCAAGGGCTTATATAGGAAGGGAGAGGAGGGCGTGTTTGAAAAGTCTTATGAAAATCCAAATCTCTCATTTTAGAAGCTAAAATCACATTTCATCACATCACAAATAATTTCCTATTCAAACATTTAAATTGAACAACAATTCCATGTGAATCCGATAACTCTGATGTGTAGACTTTCCACTGTAGAGTTTATGTCATCTTATCATTGATGAGAATGTTTCAGATGACAACCAAACTGACATCATATGCATTAAGTACCACGGCATGTGTTCAATTGTTCGGATTACCAGAATATAGTTAATTTCCCCCCGAATTCTGACGTTCCCAGAATTTATATGTTAACCAAGGGTTTTGCATATGTAACCTTAGTAGGGTAGAGAGAGGAAAAAGGGGGGAAGAGGTATTTATGACTGTCATAAACCTAACCCCCTGGCCAACGCCATGACAACTATATAATACAACAATAACCAATAGGACTATATAATACTGTACCACAAAAACTAACAGGACTATATAATACCACAACAACCAACAGGACTATATAATACCACAACAACCAGTCTAACTCAGTTCTCCCTCCAGTCAAACTCAGTTCTGCCTCCAGTCAAACTCAGTTCTCCCTCCAGTCAAACTCAGTTCTCCCTCCAGTCAAACTCAGTTCTCCCTCCAGTCAAACTCAGTTCTCCCTCCAGTCAAACTCAGTTCTGCCTACAGTCTAACTCTGTTCTGCATCTAGGCTAACTCTGTTCTCCCTCTAGTCTAACTATGTTCTCCCCTCCAGTCTAACTCTCTTGGCTGTGCTGCCTCCAGTCTAACTCTCTTGGCTGTGCTGCCTCCAGTCTAACTCTCTTGGCTGTGCTGCCTCCAGTCTAACTCTCTTGGCTGTGCTGCCTCCAGTCTAACTCTCTTGGCTGTGCTGCCTCCAGTCTAACTCTCTTGGCTGTGCTGCCTCCAGTCTAACTCTCTTGGCTGTGCTGCCTCCAGTCTAACTCTCTTGGCTGTGCTGCCTCCAGTCTAACTCTCTTGGCTGTGCTGCCTCCAGTCTAACTCTCTTGGCTGTGCTGCTTCCAGTTTAACTCTCTTGGCTGTGCTGCCTCCAATCCAACTCTCTTGGCTGTGCTGCTTCCAATCTAACTCTCTTGGCTGTGCTGCCTCCAATCCAACTCTCTTGGCGGTGCTGCCTCCAGTCTAACTCTCTTGGCTGTGCTGCCTCCGGTCTAACTCTCTTGGCTGTGCTGCCTCCGGTCTAACTCTCTTGGCTGTGCTGCCTCCAATCTAACTCTCTTGGCTGTGCTGCCTCCAATCTAACTCTCTTGGCTGTGCTGCCTCCAATCTAACTCTCTTGGCTGTGCTGCCTCCAATCAACTCTCTTGGCTGTGCTGCCTCCAATCAACTCTCTTGGCTGTGCTGCCTCCAATCAACTCTCTTGGCTGTGCTGCCTCCAATCCAACTCTCTTGGCGGTGCTGCCTCCAGTCTAACTCTCTTGGCTGTGCTGCCTCCGGTCTAACTCTCTTGGCTGTGCTGCCTCTGGTCTAACTCTCTTGGCTGTGCTGCCTCCAATCTAACTCTCTTGGCTGTGCTGCCTCCAATCTAACTCTCTTGGCTGTGCTGCCTCCAATCAACTCTCTTGGCTGTGCTGCCTCCAATCAACTCTCTTGGCTGTGCTGCCTCCAGTCTAACTCTCTTGGCTGTGCTGCCTCCAATCTAACTCTCTTGGCTGTGCTGCCTCCAGTCTAACTCTCTTGGCTGTGCTGCCTCCGGTCTAACTCTCTTGGCTGTGCTGCCTCCAGTCTAACTCTCTTGGCTGTGCTGCCTCCAGTCTACAGAATCAACTCAATGACACTTCAACCTTCTATCAATCCCTGCATCCTTCCATCTGTAAGCCATTTGGGTCATATAACTGTCCTGAATAACTGTCTATATGAGGCTCTGTGTCCTCTGGTAATGTCATGGATCTCTGCAACATGTTTTCCAGATTAACATCATATTAACATACAGACTACGTAGTGCCAGTGGATATGAGGGGAGATTTCTAGAACCTGTATAATATCTACATTTCGTGATTCTGAATGAGACCAAGTTAGAAGATCCCTCTTCAAAAGCCCCCACTATTAATATTTACTACGGCAGAATATCATATAGAGGAGGATACTGTTTACTGTCAGCGTGATGACTGAATAGATCATATAGAGGAGGATACTGCCTACTGTCAGCGTGATGTATGAGTAGATCATATAGAGGAGGACACTGTCTACTGTCAGCGTGATGTATGAGTAGATCATATAGAGGAGGACACTGTCTACTGTCAACATGATGACTGAGTAGATCATATAGAGGAGGATACTGTCTACTGTCAGCGTGATGACTGAGTAGATCATATAGAGGAGGATACTGCCTACTGTCAACGTGATGACTGAGTAGATCAAATAGAGGAGGACACTGTCTACTGTCAACGTGATGACTGAATAGATCATACAGAGGAGGATACTGTCTACTGTCAGCGTGATGTATGAGTAGATCATATAGAGGAGGATACTGCCTACTGTCAGCGTGATGTATGAGTAGATCATATAGAGGAGGATACTGCCTACTGTCAGCGTGATGTATGAATAGATCATATAGAGGAGGATACTGTTTACTGCCAACGTGATGACTGAATAGATCATATAGAGGAGGATACTGTCTACTGTCAGCGTGATGTATGAGTAGATCATATAGAGGAGGATACTGCCTACTGTCAGCGTGATGTATGAGTAGATCATATAGAGGAGGATACTGTCTACTGTCAGCGTGATGTATGAGTAGATCATATAGAGGAGGATACTGTCTACTGTCAGCGTGATGTATGAATAGATCATATAGAGGAGGATACTGCCTACTGTCAGCGTGATGTATGAGTAGATCATATAGAGGAGGATACTGTCTACTGTCAGCGTGATGTATGAGTAGATCATATAGAGGAGGATACTGCCAGCGTGATGACTGAGTAGATCATATAGAGGAGGATACTGTCTACTGTCAGCGTGATGTATGAGTAGATCATATAGAGGAGGATACTGCCTACTGTCAGCGTGATGACTGAGTAGATCATATAGAGGAGGATACTGCCTACTGTCAGCGTGATGTATGAGTAGATCATATAGAGGAGGATACTGCCTACTGTCAGTGTGATGTATGAGTAGATCATATAGAGGAGGATACTGCCTACTGTCTACTGTCAGTGTGATGTATGAGTAGATCATATAGAGGAGGATACTGCCTACTGTCAACGTGATGTATGAATAGATCATATAGAGGAGGATACTGTCTACTGTCAACGTGATGTATGAGTAGATCATATAGAGGAGGATACTGCCTACTGTCAGTGTGATGTATGAGTAGATCATATAGAGGAGGATACTGCCTACTGTCTACTGTCAGTGTGATGTATGAGTAGATCATATAGAGGAGGATACTGCCTACTGTCAACGTGATGTATGAATAGATCATATAGAGGAGGATACTGTCTACTGTCAACATGACTGAATAGATCATATAGAGGAGGATACTGCCTACTGTCAGCGTGATGTATGAGTAGATCATATAGAGGAGGATACTGCCTACTGCCAACGTGATGACTGAGTAGATCATATAGAGGAGGATACTGCCTACTGTCAGCGTGATGTATGAATAGATCATATAGAGGAGGATACTGTCTACTGTCAGCGTGATGTATGAGTAGATCATATAGAGGAGGATACTGCCTACTGTCAGCGTGATGACTGAGTAGATCATATAGAGGAGGATACTGTCTACTGTCAGCGTGATGTATGAGTAGATCATATAGAGGAGGATACTGCCTACTGTCAGCGTGATGACTGAGTAGATCATATAGAGGAGGATACTGCCTACTGTCAGCGTGATGTATGAGTAGATCATATAGAGGAGGATACTGCCTACTGTCAGTGTGATGTATGAGTAGATCATATAGAGGAGGATACTGCCTACTGTCTACTGTCAGTGTGATGTATGAGTAGATCATATAGAGGAGGATACTGCCTACTGTCAGCGTGATGTATGAGTAGATCATATAGAGGAGG
The DNA here is from genome assembly GCF_036934945.1 of Oncorhynchus masou masou. Classification (NCBI taxonomy): domain Eukaryota; kingdom Metazoa; phylum Chordata; class Actinopteri; order Salmoniformes; family Salmonidae; genus Oncorhynchus; species Oncorhynchus masou. The sequence continues at coordinate 41,947 of NW_027016748.1, forward strand.
ATACTGTCTACTGTCAACGTGATGTATGATGAATAGATCATATAGAGGAGGATACTGCCTACTGTCAACGTGATGTATGAATAGATCATATAGAGGAGGATACTGCCTACTGTCAACGTGATGTATGAATAGATCAACGTGATGTATGAATAGATCATATAGAGGAGGATACTGCCTACTGTCTACTGTCAGTGTGATGTATGAGTAGATCATATAGAGGAGGATACTGCCTACTGTCAACGTGATGTATGAATAGATCATATAGAGGAGGATACTGTCTACTGTCAACGTGATGACTGAATAGATCATATAGAGGAGGATACTGCCTACTGTCAGCGTGATGTATGAGTAGATCATATAGAGGAGGATACTGTCTACTGTCAACGTGATGACTGAATAGATCATATAGAGGAGGATACTGCCTACTGTCAGCGTGATGTATGAGTAGATCATATAGAGGAGGATACTGCCTACTGTCAGCGTGATGTATGAGTAGATCATATAGAGGAGGATACTGTCTACTGTCAGCGTGATGTATGAGTAGATCATATAGAGGAGGATACTGCCTACTGTCAGCGTGATGACTGAGTAGATCATATAGAGGAGGATACTGTCTACTGTCAGCGTGATGTATGAGTAGATCATATAGAGGAGGATACTGCCTACTGTCAGCGTGATGACTGAGTAGATCATATAGAGGAAGATACTGTCTACTGTCAGCGTGATGTATGAGTAGATCATATAGAGGAGGATACTGCCTACTGTCAGTGTGATGTATGAGTAGATCATATAGAGGAGGATACTGCCTACTGTCAGCGTGATGACTGAGTAGATCATATAGAGGAGGATACTGTCTACTGTCAGCGTGATGTATGAGTAGATCATATAGTGGAGGATACTGCCTACTGTCAGCGTGATGACTGAGTAGATCATATAGAGGAGGATACTGTCTACTGTCAGCGTGATGTATGAGTAGATCATATAGAGGAGGATACTGCCTACTGTCAGCGTGATGTATGAGTAGATCATATAGAGGAGGATACTGCCTACTGTCAGCGTGATGTATGAGTAGATCATATAGAGGAGGATACTGCCTACTGTCAGTGTGATGTATGAGTAGATCATATAGAGGAGGATACTGCCTACTGTCTACTGTCAGTGTGATGTATGAGTAGATCATATAGAGGAGGATACTGCCTACTGTCAACGTGATGTATGAATAGATCATATAGAGGAGGATACTGCCTACTGTCAGCGTGATGTATGAGTAGATCATATAGAGGAGGATACTGCCTACTGTCAACGTGATGTATGAGTAGATCATATAGAGGAGGATACTGTCTACTGTCAGCGTGATGTATGAGTAGATCATATAGAGGAGGATACTGCCTACTGTCAACGTGATGTATGAGTAGATCATAGAGCAGGACACTGTTTACTGCCAACGTGATGACTGAATAGATCATATAGAGGAGGATACTGCCTACTGTCAGCGTGATGTATGAGTAGATCATATAGAGGAGGATACTGTTTACTGCCAACGTGATGACTGAGTAGATCATATAGAGGAGGATACTGTTTACTGCCAACGTGATGACTGAGTAGATCATATAGAAGAGGATACTGCCTACTGTCAGCGTGATGTATGAGTAGATCATATAGAGGAGGATACTGTCTACTGTCAGCGTGATGTATGAGTAGATCATATAGAGGAGGATACTGCCTACTGTCAGCGTGATGACTGAGTAGATCATATAGAGGAGGATACTGTCTACTGTCAGCGTGATGTATGAGTAGATCATATAGAGGAGGATACTGCCTACTGTCAGCGTGATGACTGAGTAGATCATATAGAGGAGGATACTGTCTACTGTCAGCGTGATGTATGAGTAGATCATATAGAGGAGGATACTGCCTACTGTCAGTGTGATGTATGAATAGATCATATAGAGGAGGATACTGCCTACTGTCAGTGTGATGTATGAGTAGTAGAGGAGGATGTGATGAGAATAGATCATATAGAGGAGGATACTGTCTACTGTCAACGTGATGTATGAGTAGATCATATAGAGGAGGATACTGTCTACTGTCAGTGTGATGTATGAGTAGATCATATAGAGGAGGATACTGCCTACTGTCAGTGTGATGTATGATAGATCATATAGAGGAGGATACTGTCTACTGTATGACTGAATAGATCATATAGAGGAGGATACTGCCTACTGTCAGCGTGATGTATGAGTAGATCATATAGAGGAGGATACTGTCTACTGTCAGCGTGATGTATGAGTAGATCATATAGAGGAGGATACTGCCTACTGTCAACGTGATGTATGAGTAGATCATATAGAGGAGGACACTGTTTACTGCCAACGTGATGACTGAATAGATCATATAGAGGAGGATACTGCCTACTGTCAGCGTGATGTATGAGTAGATCATATAGAGGAGGATACTGTTTACTGCCAACGTGATGACTGAGTAGATCATATAGAGGAGGATACTGTTTACTGCCAACGTGATGACTGAGTAGATCATATAGAGGAGGATACTGCCTACTGTCAGCGTGATGTATGAATAGATCATATAGAGGAGGATACTGTCTACTGTCAACGTGATGACTGAATAGATCATATAGAGGAGGATACTGCCTACTGTCAGCGTGATGTATGAGTAGATCATATAGAGGAGGATACTGTCTACTGTCAGCGTGATGTATGAGTAGATCATATAGAGGAGGATACTGCCTACTGTCAACGTGATGTATGAGTAGATCATATAGAGCAGGACACTGTTTACTGCCAAGTGATGACTGAATAGATCATATAGAGGAGGATACTGCCTACTGTCAGCGTGATGTATGAGTAGATCATATAGAGGAGGATACTGTTTACTGCCAACGTGATGACTGAGTAGATCATATAGAGGAGGATACTGTTTACTGCCAACGTGATGACTGAGTAGATCATATAGAAGAGGATACTGCCCACTGTCAGCGTGATGTATGAGTAGATCATATAGAGGAGGATACTGTCTACTGTCAGCGTGATGTATGAGTAGATCATATAGAGGAGGATACTGCCTACTGTCAGCGTGATGACTGAGTAGATCATATAGAGGAGGATACTGTCTACTGTCAGCGTGATGTATGAGTAGATCATATAGAGGAGGATACTGCCTACTGTCAGCGTGATGACTGAGTAGATCATATAGAGGAGGATACTGTCTACTGTCAGCGTGATGTATGAGTAGATCATATAGAGGAGGATACTGCCTACTGTCAGTGTGATGTATGAGTAGATCATATAGAGGAGGATACTGCCTACTGTCTACTGTCAGTGTGATGTATGAGTAGATCATAGAGGAGGATACTGCCTACTGTCAACGTGATGTATGAATAGATCATATAGAGGAGGATACTGTCTACTGTCAACGTGATGTATGAGTAGATCATATAGAGGAGGATACTGCCTACTGTCAGTGTGATGTATGAGTAGATCATATAGAGGAGGATACTGCCTACTGTCAGTGTGATGTATGAGTAGATCATATAGAGGAGGATACTGCCTACTGTCAACGTGATGTATGAATAGATCATATAGAGGAGGATACTGTCTACTGTCAACGTGATGACTGAATAGATCATATAGAGGAGGATACTGCCTACTGTCAGCGTGATGTATGAGTAGATCATATAGAGGAGGATACTGCCTACTGCCAACGTGATGACTGAGTAGATCATATAGAGGAGGATACTGCCTACTGTCAGCGTGATGTATGAGTAGATCATATAGAGGAGGATACTGTCTACTGTCAGCGTGATGTATGAGTAGATCATATAGAGGAGGATACTGCCTACTGTCAGCGTGATGACTGAGTAGATCATATAGAGGAGGATACTGTCTACTGTCAGCGTGATGTATGAGTAGATCATATAGAGGAGGATACTGCCTACTGTCAGCGTGATGACTGAGTAGATCATATAGAGGAGGATACTGCCTACTGTCAGCGTGATGTATGAGTAGATCATATAGAGGAGGATACTGCCTACTGTCAGTGTGATGTATGAGTAGATCATATAGAGGAGGATACTGCCTACTGTCTACTGTCAGTGTGATGTATGAGTAGATCATATAGAGGAGGATACTGCCTACTGTCAGCGTGATGTATGAGTAGATCATATAGAGGAGGATACTGCCTACTGTCAACGTGATGTATGAATAGATCATATAGAGGAGGATACTGTCTACTGTCAACGTGATGTATGAATAGATCATATAGAGGAGGATACTGCCTACTGTCAACGTGATGTATGAATAGATCATATAGAGGAGGATACTGCCTACTGTCAACGTGATGTATGAATAGATCATATAGAGGAGGATACTGCCTACTGTCTACTGTCAGTGTGATGTATGAGTAGATCATATAGAGGAGGATACTGCCTACTGTCAACGTGATGACTGAATAGATCATATAGAGGAGGATACTGCCTACTGTCAGCGTGATGTATGAGTAGATCATATAGAGGAGGATACTGTCTACTGTCAGCGTGATGGAGTAGATCTAGAGGAGGATACTGTCTACTGTCAACGTGATGACTGAATAGATCATATAGAGGAGGATACTGCCTACTGTCAGCGTGATGTATGAGTAGATCATATAGAGGAGGATACTGTCTACTGTCAGCGTGATGTATGAGTAGATCATATAGAGGAGGATACTGCCTACTGTCAACGTGATGTATGAGTAGATCATATTGAGCAGGACACTGTTTACTGCCAACGTGATGACTGAATAGATCATATAGAGGAGGATACTGCCTACTGTCAGCGTGATGTATGAGTAGATCATATAGAGGAGGATACTGTTTACTGCCAACGTGATGACTGAGTAGATCATATAGAGGAGGATACTGTTTACTGCCAACGTGATGACTGAGTAGATCATATAGAAGAGGATACTGCCTACTGTCAGCGTGATGTATGAGTAGATCATATAGAGGAGGATACTGTCTACTGTCAGCGTGATGTATGAGTAGATCATATAGAGGAGGATACTGCCTACTGTCAGCGTGATGACTGAGTAGATCATATAGAGGAGGATTCTGTCTACTGTCAGCGTGATGTATGAGTAGATCATATAGAGGAGGATACTGCCTACTGTCAGCGTGATGACTGAGTAGATCATATAGAGGAGGATACTGTCTACTGTCAGCGTGATGTATGAGTAGATCATAGAGGAGGATACTGCCTACTGTCAGTGTGATGTATGAGTAGATCATATAGAGGAGGATACTGCCTACTGTCAGTGTGATGTATGAGTAGATCATATAGAGGAGGATACTGCCTACTGTCAACGTGATGTATGAATAGATCATATAGAGGAGGATACTGCCTACTGTCAACGTGATGTATGAGTAGATCATATAGAGGAGGATACTGCCTACTGTCAGTGTGATGTATGAGTAGATCATATAGAGGAGGATACTGCCTACTGTCTACTGTCAGTGTGATGTATGAGTAGATCATATAGAGGAGGATACTGCCTACTGTCAACGTGATGTATGAATAGATCATATAGAGGAGGATACTGTCTACTGTCAACGTGATGACTGAATAGATCATATAGAGGAGGATACTGCCTACTGTCAGCGTGATGTATGAGTAGATCATATAGAGGAGGATACTGCCTACTGCCAACGTGATGACTGAGTAGATCATATAGAGGAGGATACTGCCTACTGTCAGCGTGATGTATGAGTAGATCATATAGAGGAGGATACTGTCTACTGTCAGCGTGATGTATGAGTAGATCATATAGAGGAGGATACTGCCTACTGTCAGCGTGATGACTGAGTAGATCATATAGAGGAGGATACTGTCTACTGTCAGCGTGTTGTATGAGTAGATCATATAGAGGAGGATACTGCCTACTGTCAGCGTGATGACTGAGTAGATCATATAGAGGAGGATACTGCCTACTGTCAGCGTGATGTATGAGTAGATCATATAGAGGAGGATACTGCCTACTGTCAGTGTGATGTATGAGTAGATCATATAGAGGAGGATACTGCCTACTGTCTACTGTCAGTGTGATGTATGAGTAGATCATATAGAGGAGGATACTGCCTACTGTCAGCGTGATGTATGAGTAGATCATATAGAGGAGGATACTGCCTACTGTCAACGTGATGTATGAATAGATCATATAGAGGAGGATACTGTCTACTGTCAACGTGATGTATGAATAGATCATATAGAGGAGGATACTGCCTACTGTCAACGTGATGTATGAATAGATCATATAGAGGAGGATACTGCCTACTGTCAACGTGATGTATGAATAGATCATATAGAGGAGGATACTGTCTACTGTCAGCGTGATGTATGAGTAGATCATATAGAGGAGGATACTGCCTACTGTCAACGTGATGTATGAGTAGATCATATAGAGCAGGACACTGTTTACTGCCAACGTGATGACTGAATAGATATAGAGGAGGATACTGCCTACTGTCAGCGTGATGTATGAGTAGATCATATAGAGGAGGATACTGTTTACTGCCAACGTGATGACTGAGTAGATCATATAGAGGAGGATACTGTTTACTGCCAACGTGATGACTGAGTAGATCATATAGAAGAGGATACTGCCTACTGTCAGCGTGATGTATGAGTAGATCATATAGAGGAGGATACTGTCTACTGTCAGCGTGATGTATATAGATCATGAGGGAGGATACTGCCTACTGTCAGCGTGATGTATGAGTAGATCATATAGAGGAGGATACTGCCTACTGTCAGCGTGATGATGAGTAGATCATATAGAGGAGGATACTGTCTACTGTCAGCTGATCATATAGAGGAGGATACTGGACTGTCAGCGTGATGACTATAGAGGAGGATACTGTCAGTGTGATGTATGAGTAGATCATATAGAGGAGGATACTGCCTACTGTCTACTGTCTACTGTCTACTGTCAGTGTGATGTATGAGTAGATCATATAGAGGAGGATACTGCCTACTGTCAACGTGATGTATGAATAGATCATATAGAGGAGGATACTGTCTACTGTCAACGTGATGTATGAGTAGATCATATAGAGGAGGATACTGCCTACTGTCAGTGTGATGTATGAGTAGATCATATAGAGGAGGATACTGCCTACTGTCTACTGTCAGTGTGATGTATGAGTAGATCATATAGAGGAGGATACTGCCTACTGTCAACGTGATGTATGAATAGATCATATAGAGGAGGATACTGTCTACTGTCAACGTGATGACTGAATAGATCATATAGAGGAGGATACTGCCTACTGTCAGCGTGATGTATGAGTAGATCATATAGAGGAGGATACTGCCTACTGCCAACGTGATGACTGAGTAGATCATATAGAGGAGGATACTGCCTACTGTCAGCGTGATGTATGAGTAGATCATATAGAGGAGGATACTGTCTACTGTCAGCGTGATGTATGAGTAGATCATATAGAGGAGGATACTGCCTACTGTCAGCGTGATGACTGAGTAGATCATATAGAGGAGGATACTGTCTACTGTCAGCGTGATGTATGAGTAGATCATAAAGAGGAGGATACTGCCTACTGTCAGCGTGATGACTGAGTAGATCATATAGAGGAGGATACTGCCTACTGTCAGCGTGATGTATGAGTAGATCATATAGAGGAGGATACTGCCTACTGTCAGTGTGATGTATGAGTAGATCATATAGAGGAGGATACTGCCTACTGTCTACTGTCAGTGTGATGTATGAGTAGATCATATAGAGGAGGATACTGCCTACTGTCAGCGTGATGTATGAGTAGATCATATAGAGGAGGATACTGCCTACTGTCAACGTGATGTATGAATAGATCATATAGAGGAGGATACTGTCTACTGTCAACGTGATGTATGAATAGATCATATAGAGGAGGATACTGCCTACTGTCAACGTGATGTATGAATAGATCATATAGAGGAGGATACTGCCTACTGTCAACGTGATGTATGAATAGATCATATAGAGGAGGATACTGCCTACTGTCTACTGTCAGTGTGATGTATGAGTAGATCATATAGAGGAGGATACTGCCTACTGTCAACGTGATGTATGAATAGATCATATAGAGGAGGATACTGTCTACTGTCAACGTGATGTATGAGTAGATCATATAGAGGAGGATACTGCCTACTGCCAACGTGATGACTGAGTAGATCATATAGAGGAGGATACTGCCTACTGTCAGCGTGATGTATGAGTAGATCATATAGAGGAGGATACTGTCTACTGTCAGCGTGATGTATGAGTAGATCATATAGAGGAGGATACTGCCTACTGTCAGCGTGATGTATGAGTAGATCATATAGAGCAGGACACTGTTTACTGCCAACGTGATGACTGAATAGATCATATAGAGGAGGATACTGCCTACTGTCAGCGTGATGTATGAGTAGATCATATAGAGGAGGATACTGTTTACTACCAACGTGATGACTGAGTAGATCATATAGAGGAGGATACTGTTTACTGCCAACGTGATGACTGAGTAGATCATATAGAAGAGGATACTGCCTACTGTCAGCGTGATGTATGAGTAGATCATATAGAGGAGGATACTGCCTACTGTCAACGTGATGTATGAGTAGATCATATAGAGGAGGATACTGTCTACTGTCAGCGTGATGTATGAGTAGATCATATAGAGGAGGATACTGCCTACTGTCAACGTGATGTATGAGTAGATCATATAGAGGAGGACACTGTTTACTGCCAACGTGATGACTGAATAGATCATATAGAGGAGGATACTGCCTACTGTCAGCGTGATGTATGAGTAGATCATATAGAGGAGGATACTGCCTACTGTCAACGTGATGTATGAGTAGATCATATAGAGGAGGATACTGTCTACTGTCAGCGTGATGTATGAGTAGATCATATAGAGGAGGATACTGCCTACTGTCAACGTGATGTATGAGTAGATCATATAGAGGAGGACACTGTTTACTGCCAACGTGATGACTGAATAGATCATATAGAGGAGGATACTGCCTACTGTCAGCGTGATGTATGAGTAGATCATATAGAGGAGGATACTGTTTACTGCCAACGTGATGACTGAGTAGATCATATAGAGGAGGATACTGTTTACTGCCAACGTGATGACTGAGTAGATCATATAGAGGAGGATACTGCCTACTGTCAACGTGATGACTGAGTAGATCATATAGAGGAGGATACTGTCTACTGTCAGCGTGATGACTGAGTAGATCATATAGAGGAGGATACTGCCTACTGTCAATGTGATGACTGAGTAGATCATATAGAGGAGGATACTGCCTACTGTCAGCGTGATGACTGAGTAGATCATATAGAGGAGGATAATGCCTACTGTCAACGTGATGTATGAGTAGATCATATAGAGGAGGACACTGTCTACTGTCAGCGTGATGTATGAGTAGATCATATAGAGGAGGACACTGTCTACTGTCAGCGTGATGTATGAGTAGATCATATAGAGGAGGACACTGTCTACTGTCAGCGTGATGTATGAGTAGATCATATAGAGGGAGGACACTGACTGTCATGATGATGTATGAGTAGATATATAGAGGAGGACACTGTCTACTGTCAGCATGATGTATGAGTAGATCATATAGAGGAGGACACTGTCTACTGTCAGCATGATGTATGAGTAGATCATATAGAGGAGGACACTGTCTACTGTCAGCATGATGTATGAGTAGATCATATAGAGGAGGACACTGTCTACTGTCAGCGTGATGTATGAGTAGATCATATAGAGGAGGACACTGTCTACTGTCAGCGTGATGTATGAATAGATCATATAGAGGAGGACACTGTCTACTGTCAGCGTGATGTATGAGTAGATCATATAGAGGAGGACACTGTCTACTGTCAGCGTGATGTATGAGTAGATCATATAGAGGAGGACACTGTCTACTGTCAGCGTGATGACTGAGTAGATCATATAGAGGAGGATACTGTCTACTGTCAGCGTGATGTATGAATAGATCATATAGAGGAGGACACTGTCTACTGTCAGCGTGATGTATGAGTAGATCATATAGAGGAGGACACTGTCTACTGTCAGCGTGATGTATGAGTAGATCATATAGAGGAGGACACTGTCTACTGTCAGCGTGATGTATGAATAGATCATATAGAGGAGGACACTGTCTACTGTCAGCGTGATGTATGAGTAGATCATATAGAGGAGGACACTGTCTACTGTCAGCGTGATGTATGAGTAGATCATATAGAGGAGGACACTGTCTACTGTCAGCGTGATGTATGAGTAGATCATATAGAGGAGGACACTGTCTACTGTCAGCGTGATGTATGAGTAGATCATATAGAGGAGGACACTGTCTACTGTCAGCGTGATGTATGAATAGATCATATAGAGGAGGACACTGTCTACTGTCAGCGTGATGTATGAGTAGATCATATAGAGGAGGACACTGTCTACTGTCAGCGTGATGTATGAGTAGATCATATAGAGGAGGACACTGTCTACTGTCAGCGTGATGTATGAGTAGATCATATAGAGGAGGACACTGTCTACTGTCAGCATGATGTATGAGTAGATCATATAGAGGAGGACACTGTCTACTGTCAGCGTGATGTATGAGTAGATCATATAGAGGAGGACACTGTCTACTGTCAGCGTGATGTATGAGTAGATCATATAGAGGAGGACACTGTCTACTGTCAGCGTGATGTATGAGTAGATCATATAGAGGAGGACACTGTCTACTGTCAGCGTGATGTATGAGTAGATCATATAGAGGAGGACACTGTCTACTGTCAGCGTGATGTATGAGTAGATCATATAGAGGAGGATACTGCCTACTGTCAACGTGATGACTGAGTAGATCATATAGAGGAGGACACTGTCTACTGTCAGCGTGATGTATGAGTAGATCATATAGAGGAGGACACTGTCTACTGTCAGCGTGATGTATGAATAGATCATATAGAGGAGGACACTGTCTACTGTCAGCGTGATGTATGAGTAGATCATATAGAGGAGGACACTGTCTACTGTCAGCGTGATGTATGAGTAGATCATATAGAGGAGGACACTGTCTACTGTCAGCGTGATGACTGAGTAGATCATATAGAGGAGGATACTGCCTACTGTCAGCGTGATGACTGAGTAGATCATATAGAGGAGGATACTGCCTACTGTCAACGTGATGTATGAGTAGATCATATAGAGTAGAGGACACTGTCTACTGTCAGCGTGATGTATGAGTAGATCATATAGAGGAGGACACTGTCTACTGTCAGCGTGATGTATGAGTAGATCATATAGAGGAGGACACTGTCTACTGTCAGCGTGATGTATGAGTAGATCATATAGAGGAGGACACTGTCTACTGTCAGCATGATGTATGAGTAGATCATATAGAGGAGGACACTGTCTACTGTCAGCATGATGTATGAGTAGATCATATAGAGGAGGACACTGTCTACTGTCAGCATGATGTATGAGTAGATCATATAGAGGAGGACACTGTCTACTGTCAGCGTGATGTATGAGTAGATCATATAGAGGAGGACACTGTCTACTGTCAGCGTGATGTATGAGTAGATCATATAGAGGAGGACACTGTCTACTGTCAGCGTGATGTATGAATAGATCATATAGAGGAGGACACTGTCTACTGTCAGCGTGATGTATGAGTAGATCATATAGAGGAGGACACTGTCTACTGTCAGCGTGATGATGAGTAGATCATATAGAGGAGGACACTGTCTACTGTCAGCGTGATGATGAGTAGATCATATAGAGGAGGATACTGTCTACTGTCAGCGTGATGTATGAATAGATCATATAGAGGAGGACACTGTCTACTGTCAGCGTGATGTATGAGTAGATCATATAGAGGAGGACACTGTCTACTGTCAGCGTGATGTATGAATAGATCATATAGAGGAGGACACTGTCTACTGTCAGCGTGATGTATGAGTAGATCATATAGAGGAGGACACTGTCTACTGTCAGCGTGATGTATGAATAGATCATATAGAGGAGGACACTGTCTACTGTCAGCGTGATGTATGAGTAGATCATATAGAGGAGGACACTGTCTACTGTCAGCGTGATGTATGAGTAGATCATATAGAGGAGGACACTGTCTACTGTCAGCGTGATGTATGAGTAGATCATATAGAGGAGGACACTGTCTACTGTCAGCGTGATGTATGAGATCATATAGTCTACTGTCATATAGATCATAGGAGGACACTGTCTACTGTCAGCGTGATGTATGAGTAGATCATATAGAGGAGGACACTGTCTACTGTCAGCGTGATGTATGAGTAGATCATATAGAGGAGGACACTGTCTACTGTCAGCGTGATGTATGAGTAGATCATATAGAGGAGGACACTGTCTACTGTCAGCGTGATGTATGAGTAGATCATATAGAGGAGGACACTGTCTACTGTCAGCGTGATGTATGAGTAGATCATATAGAGGAGGACACTGTCTACTGTCAGCGTGATGTATGAGTAGATCATATAGAGGAGGACACTGTCTACTGTCAGCGTGATGTATGAGTAGATCATATAGAGGAGGACACTGTCTACTGTCAGCGTGATGTATGAATAGATCATATAGAGGAGGACACTGTCTACTGTCAGCGTGATGTATGAGTAGATCATATAGAGGAGGACACTGTCTACTGTCAGCGTGATGTATGAGTAGATCATATAGAGGAGGATACTGTCTACTGTCAGCGTGATGATACTGAGTAGATCATATAGAGGAGGATACTGTCTACTGTCAGCGTGATGTATGAGTAGATCATATAGAGGAGGACACTGTCTACTGTCAGCGTGATGTATGAGTAGATCATATAGAGGAGGATACTGCCTACTGTCAGCGTGATGTATGAGTAGATCATATAGAGGAGGATACTGTCTACTGTCAGCGTGATGACTGAGTAGATCATATAGAGGAGGATACTGTCTACTGTCAGCGTGATGTATGAGTAGATCATATAGAGGAGGACACTGTCTACTGTCAGCGTGATGTATGAGTAGATCATATAGAGGAGGACACTGTCTACTGTCAGCGTGATGTATGAGTAGATCATATAGAGGAGGACACTGTCTACTGTCAGCGTGATGTATGAGTAGATCATATAGAGGAGGATACTGTCTACTGTCAGCGTGATGTAGATGAGGATAGATCATATAGAGGAGGACACTGTCTACTGTCAGCGTGATGTATGAGTAGATCATATAGAGGAGGACACTGTCTACTGTCAGCGTGATGTATGAGTAGATCATATAGAGGAGGACACTGTCTACTGTCAGCGTGATGTATGAGTAGATCATATAGAGGAGGACACTGTCTACTGTCAGCGTGATGTATGAGTAGATCATATAGAGGAGGACACTGTCTACTGTCAGCGTGATGTATGAGTAGATCATATAGAGGAGGACACTGTCTACTGTCAGCGTGATGTATGAGTAGATCATATAGAGGAGGATACTGCCTACTGTCAGCGTGATGTATGAGTAGATCATATAGAGGAGGATACTGTCTACTGTCAGCGTGATGTATGAGTAGATCATATAGAGGAGGACACTGTCTACTGTCAACGTGATGTATGAGTAGATCATATAGAGGAGGATACTGTCTACTGTCAGCGTGATGTATGAGTAGATCATATAGAGGAGGATACTGTCTACTGTCAGCGTGATGTATGAGTAGATCATATAGAGGAGGACACTGTCTACTGTCAGCGTGATGTATGAATAGATCATATAGAGGAGGACACTGTCTACTGTCAGCGTGATGTATGAGTAGATCATATAGGAGGATACTGCCTACTGACGTGATGTATGAGTAGACTGATACTCTACTGTCAGCGTGATGTATGAGTAGATCATATAGAGGAGGACACTGTCTACTGTCAGCGTGATGTATGAGTAGATCATATAGAGGAGGATACTGCCTACTGTCAGCGTGATGTATGAGTAGATCATATAGAGGAAATCCAACACTGACTGACACGTGTGGTAGGATGTGAAAAGCTGCTCTCACTGACAACATGCTGTTTCGGGGCATCTGGCATGTATTATTTATGAGGTCTGAATGTTCCTTTACAGTGTGGTTACATGCCGCTCATACTGCCAGACTCCAACATTACTACTGAATCTGAAATGTAGTGACAGATAGAGCTCCAACATTACTACTGTATATGAAATGTAGTGACAGATAGAGCTCCAGCATTACTACTGTATATGAAATATGAAATGCATTACTACTGAATCTGAAATGTAGTGACAGATAGAGCTCCAGCATTACTACTGAATCTGAAATGTAGTCACAGATAGAGCTCCCAGCATTACTACTGAATCCGAAATGTAGTAACAGATAGAGCTCCAGCATTACTACTGAATCTGAAATGTAGTGACAGATAGAGCTCCATCATTACTACTGAATCTGAAATGTAGTCACAGATAGAGCTCCAGCATTACTACTGTATATGAAATGTAGTCACAGATAGAGCCCCAGCATTACTACTGTATATGAAATGTAGTCACAGATCGAGCTCCAGCATTACTACTGCATTTGAAATGCAGTCACAGATCGAGCTCCAGCATTACTACTGTATATGAAATGTAGTCACAGATAGAGCTCCAGCATTACTACTGTATATGGAATGTAGTCACCGATAGAGCTCCAGCATTACTACTGTATATGAAATGTAGTCACAGATAGAGCTCCAGCATTACTACTGTATATGAAATGTAGTCACAGATCGAGCTCCAGCATTACTACTGCATTTGAAATGCAGTCACAGATCGAGCTCCAGCATTACTACTGTATATGAAATGTAGTCACAGATAGAGCTCCAGCATTACTACTGTATATGAAATGTAGTCACTGATAGAGCTCCAGCATTACTACTCTATATGAAATGTAGTCACAGATAGAGCTCCAGCATTACTACTGTATATGGAATGTAGTCACCGATAGAGCTCCAGCATTACTACTGTATATGAAATGTAGTCACAGATAGAGCTCCAGCATTACTACTGTATATGAAATGTAGTCACCGATAGAGCTTCAGCATTACTACTGTATATGAAATGTAGTCACCGATAGAGCTCCAGCATTACTACTGTACATGAAATGTAGTCATAGATAGAGCTCCAGCATTACTACTGAATCTGAAATGCAGTCACACATCGAGCTCCAGCATTACTACTGTATATGAAATGTAGTCAAAGATAGAGCTCCAGCATTACTACTGTATATGAAATGTAGTGACAGATAGATCTCCAGCATTACTACTGTATATGAAATGTAGTCACAGATAGAGCTCCAGCATTACTACTGAATCTGAAATGTAGCGACAGATAGAGCTCCAGCATTACTACTGAATCTGAAATGTAGTGACAGATAGAGCTCCAGCATTACTACTGAATCTGAAATGTAGTCACAGACAGAGCTCCATCATTACTACTGAATCTGAAATGTAGTCACAGATAGAGCTCCAGCATTACTACAGTATATGAAATGTAGTCACAGATAGAGCCCCAGCATTACTACTGTATATGAAATGTAGTCACAGATCGAGCTCCAGCATTACTACTGCATTTGAAATGCAGTCACAGATCGAGCTCCAGCATTACTACTGAATCTGAAATGTAGCGACAGATAGAGCTCCAGCATTACTACCGAATCTGAAATGTAGTGACAGATAGAGCTCCAGCAATACTACTGTCTATGAAATGTAGTCACAGATAGAGCTCCAGCATTACTACTGTATATGAAATGTAGTCACCGATAGAGCTCCAGCATTACTACTGAATCTGAAATGTAGTCACAGATAGAGCCCCAGCATTACTACTGTATATGAAATGTAGTCACAGATCGAGCTCCAGCATTACTACTGCATTTGAAATGCAGTCACAGATCGAGCTCCAGCATTACTACTGTATATGAAATGTAGTCACAGATAGAGCTCCAGCATTACTACTGTATATGGAATGTAGTCACCGATAGAGCTCCAGCATTACTACTGTATATGAAATGTAGTCACAGATAGAGCTCCAGCATTACTACTGTATATGAAATGTAGTCACAGATCGAGCTCCAGCATTACTACTGCATTTGAAATGCAGTCACAGATCGAGCTCCAGCATTACTACTGTATATGAAATGTAGTCACAGATAGAGCTCCAGCATTACTACTGTCTATGAAATGTAGTCACAGATAGAGCTCCAGCATTACTACTGTATATGAAATGTAGTCACCGATAGAGCTCCAGCATTACTACTGTATATGAAATGTAGTCACAGATAGAGCTCCAGTATTACTACTGAATCTGAAATGTAGTCACAGATAGAGCTCCAGCATTACTACTGTATATGAAATGTAGTCACAGATAGAGCCCCAGCATTACTACTGTATATGAAATGTAGTCACAGATCGAGCTCCAGCATTACTACTGCATTTGAAATGCAGTCACAGATCGAGCTCCAGCATTACTACTGTATATGAAATGTAGTCACAGATAGAGCTCCAGCATTACTACTCTATATGGAATGTAGTCACCGATAGAACTCCAGCATTACTACTGAATCTGAAATGTAGTGACAGATAGAGCTCCAGCATTACTACTGAATCTGAAATGCAGTCACAGATCGAGCTCCAGCATTACTACTGTATATGAAATGTAGTCACAGATAGAGCTCCAGCATTACTACTGTGTATGGAATGTAGTCACCGATAGAGCTCCAGCATTACTACTGTCTATGAAATGTAGTCACAGATAGAGCTCCAGCATTACTACTGAATCTGAAATGTAGTCACAGATAGAGCTCCAGCATTACTACTGAATCTGAAATGTAGTCACAGATAGAGCTCCATCATTACTACTGTATATGAAATGTAGTCACAGATAGAGCTCCAGCATTGTGACTGTATATGAAATGTAGTCACAGATCGAGCTCCAGCATTACTACAGTATATGAAATGTAGTCACAGATAGAGCTCCAGCATTACTACTATATATGAAATGTAGTCACCGATAGAGCTCCAGCATTG
This sequence comes from Oncorhynchus masou masou, assembly GCF_036934945.1. NCBI lineage: Eukaryota > Metazoa > Chordata > Actinopteri > Salmoniformes > Salmonidae > Oncorhynchus > Oncorhynchus masou. The sequence goes on from NW_027016748.1 coordinate 59,058, forward strand.
TGACTGTATATGAAATGTAGTCACAGATAGAGCTCCAGCATTACTACTGTATATGAAATGTAGTCACAGATAGAGCTCCAGCATTGTGACTGTATATGAAATGTAGTCACAGATAGAGCTCCAGCATTACTACTGAATCTGAAATATAGTCACAGATAGAGTCACTCCCGGCATTTCACTGTTATGAGTAATGGTTGTCATTTCCTCTTGCAAGTAAAAACTAAATTACAGTACCAGGCTAGAAAATTGATGAGGAGAGATGCAGAAACAGACATGTTCACTTCTCGTAGTATAAAACACAGGCAGTAATGTCAGGGTTGGTATTTCTACGTTCAGCTCGTCTCATCAGGAACACCTTCCTTCCCCATCTGCAGCCCCATTCAATAAAAGGACTGATATGAAATTCAATAAATCTTCACTTATGGCAGAGGGCGTCCAGAGCACATTTAGGAAACGGGGAATAGATTGGTTGTCCGGTATTTATTTGATGAATGAGTGCTGCCTGTAAGTTCAGACCTGAGCCATCTGTTATAGCAGCCCAGTGTCACTGTCAACAGGAGGAGAATCAATCAGAACATCGATAGCTACAGCTCTAGACTGGTGCTGGAACATTGAGGAGAGGCCTTACTGACTGGTTCTAACTGACTGACTGAATAGCTTTGACTGACTGGCTCTGACTGGCTAACTGACTGACTGACTGGCTGACTGGCTTACTGGCTTACTGACTGACTGGCTGGATGTCTGACTGGCTCTAACTGACTGGCTGACTGGCTTACTGACTGACTGACTGACTGACTGACTGGCTGTCTGGCAGGATTGCTGACATACTGGCTGACTGGCTGGCAGTTTTGCTGACTGACAGACTGGCTGACTGGTTCACGGAATGAAGCACTGACTGGCTAACAGACTGACTGGCTGACTGACTAACTGCCTGGTATACAGCTCTACAGAACAGCCAATACTGAGGAGAAGACAATAGCCGTATATAAATGTACAGTGGAGCTTATTACCAATATGTGTCCCAAAAGGCACCCTATTCCCTGTATAGTGCACTACCTTTAACCAGAGCTTTATGCACACATTTATCAACAGAGCAAGAGGACAAAGATTCAGCAGTATGGAGGAGGGAACTGAAATAAACGGGAAGAGTTTTTGGAGGAAGTATGGGCAAAGACAGCAAGCATCAGCTGTTGACTGGGTTAATACGTAACCTAAATCATGAGGGGAGAGCGGTGGAAACCAGGAACAGGTCTGTGAAAACCACTCAACACCTAACACACTGGAGGAGGTTGGTGAATGACCTGGGCTCCCCAAATTCTCTCCAACTCTCTCCCTGACCCTCCACAACATCAGATGTCAAAGGTCAGGCTGTTCTTTAGAGTTTTAACAGACAAATAGACCACTAGTACAAAGGACTGCATGGCCGTGGAAACCAGTTGAAGCCTAGTGCACTTTCTCTAATTTGGGGTGAAAAACATCCTGGAAACCAGTTGAAGCCCAGTGCACTTTCACTTTCCCACACACACTCCTACTACTACGGACTACTCCCTGTTGATGAACGGAGCCTCTCTCTGCATCTGTCATTGATCTGCTGTATATCTTATTGATGATGTTTCTCAATATTTCATGTGATGTCAAGCCCTAACCCCCAACCCTAACCCTTTTTATTTTTTTATTTTTTATTTCACCTTTATTTAACCAGGTAGGCTAGTTGAGAACAAGTTCTCATTTACAACTGCGATCTGGCCAAGATAAAGCATAGCAGTGTGAACAGACAACACAGAGTTACACATGGAGTAAACAATTAAAAAGTCAATAACACAGTAGAAAAAAAGGGGAGTCTATATACAATGTGTGCAAAAGGCATGAGGAGGTAGGCGAATAATTACAATATTGCAGATTAACACTGGATTGATAAATGATCATGTACAGGTAGAGATATTGGTGTGCAAAAAAGCAGAAAAGTAAATAAATAAAAACTGTGGGGATGAGGTAGGTGAAAATGGGTGGGCTATTTACCAATAGATTATGTACAGCTGCAGCGATCGGTTAGCTGCTCAGATAGCTGATGTTTGAAGTTGGTGAGGGAGATAAAGGTCTCCAACTTCAGCGATTTTTGCAATTCGTTCCAGTCACAGGAAGCAGAGTACTGGAACGAAAGGCGGCGAATGAGGTGTTGGCTTTAGGGATGATCAGTGTGATACACCTGCTGGAGCGCGTGCTACGTATGGGTGTTGCCATCGTGACCAGTGAACTGAGATAAGGCGGAGCTTTACCTAGCATGGCCTTGTAGACGACCTGGAGCCAGTGGGTCTTGCGACGAATATGTAGCGAGGGCCAGCCGACTAGAGCATACAAGTCGCAGTGGTGGGTAGTATAAGGTGCTTTAGTGACAAAACGGATGGCACTGTGATAAACTGCATCCAGTTTGCTGAGAAGAATGTTGGAAGCAATTTTGTAGATGACATCGCCGAAGTCGAGGATCGGTAGGATAGTCAGTTTTACTAGGGTAAGCTTGGCAGCGTGAGTGAAGGAGGCTTTGTTACGGAATAGAAAGCCGACTCTTGATTTGATATTCGATTGGAGATGTTTGATATGGGTCTGGAAGGAGAGTTTGCAGTCTAGCCAGACACCTAGGTACTTATAGGTGTCCACATATTCAAGGTCGGAACCATCCAGTGTGGTGATGCTAGTCGCCAACCCCAACCCTAACGCCAACCCCAACCCTAACCCCAACCCTCCTAACCCAGCCCTCCTAACCCTAACCCCAGCCCACTAACCCCAACCCTCCTAACCCAGCCACCCTAACCCAGCACCCCTAACCCTAACCGCAGCCCTCATAAACCCAGCCCCGTAACCCCAGCCCTCATAAACCCAGCCCCGTAACTCCATCCCCGTAACTCCAGCCCCCTAACCCCAGCCCCCTAACCCCAGCCCCCTAACTCCAGCCCCCTACCCCCAGCCCCCTAACCCCAGCCCCCTAACTCCAGCCTTCATAAACCCAGCCCCGAAACCCAAGCCCTCATAAACCCAGCCCCGTAACCCCAGCCCACCCAACCCTAACCGCAGCCCACATAAACCCAGCCCCGTAACCGAAGCCCTCATAAACCCAGCCCCGTAACCCCAGCCCACCCAACCCTAACCACAGCCCACATAAACCCAGCCCCGTAACCCAAGCTCTCCTAACCCTAACCCCAGCCTCAAATCCACAGCCCTCCTAAACCCAGCATTCCTAACCCCAGCCCTCCTAAACCCAACCCCAGCTTTCCTAACTCCAGCCCTCCTAATCCCAGTCCTCCTAAACCCAGCCCTCCTAAACCCAGTCCTCCTAAACCCCAGTCCTCCTAACCCCAGCCCTCCTAAGCCTAAACCAAGCCCCCTAACCCCAGCCTCCTAACCCAAGTCCTCCTAACCCCAGTCCATGTAAACCCAGCCCTCCTAACCCTAAACCAATCCCCCTAACCCCAGTCCACCTAATCCCAGCCCTGCTAACCCCAGCACTCCTAACCCCAGCCCTCATAACCTAAGCCCTCATAACCCCAGCCCTCCTAACCCTAAACCAAGCCCCCTAACCCCAGCCTCGTAATCCCAGTCCTCCTAACCCCAGGCCTCCTAACCCCAGTCCTCCTAACCCCAGGCCTCCTAACCCCTGTCCTCCTAACCCCAGGCCTCCTAATCCCAGCCCCGTAACCCCAGTCCTCCTAACCCCAGGCCTCCTAACCCCTGTCCTCCTAACCCCAGGCCTCCTAATCCCAGCCCCGTAACCCCAGCCCTCCTAACACCAGCCCTCTTAACCCCAGCCCTCCTAACCCCAGTCCTCCTAAACCCAGTCCTCCTAAACCTAGTCCTCCTAACCCCATCCCTCCTAAACCCAACCCCAGCCCCATAACCCCAGCCCTCCTAACCCCAGTCCTCCTAAACCCAGCCATCCTAACTCCAGCCCCCTAACTCCAGCCTTCATAAACCCAGCCCGTAACCGAAGCCCTCATAAACCCAGCCCCGTAACCCCAGCCCACCCAACCCTAACCCCAGCCTCAAATCCACAGCCCTCCTAAACCCAGCATTCCTAACAATAGCCCTCCTGAACCCAACCGCAGCTCTCCTCACCCCAGCCCTCCTAAACCCAGCCCTCCTAAACCCAGCCCTCCTAACCCCAGTCCTCCTAACCCCAGTCCTCCTAAACCCAGCCCTCCTAAACCCAGTTCTCCTAAACCCAGCCCTCCTAACCCCAGTCCTCCTAACCCCAGCCCTCCTAACCCCAGTCCTCCTAGCCCCAGACCTCCTAACCCCAGACCTCCTAAACCCAACACTCCTAACCCAACCCTCCTAACCCCAAACCTCCTAAACCCAACCACCCTAACCCCAGCCATCCTAACCCAACTCTCCTAACCCCAGCCCTCCTAACCCAACTCTCCTAACCCCAGCCCTCCTAACCCAACCCACCTAAACCCAACCCTCCTAACCCCAAACCTCCTAAACCCAGCCCTCCTAAACCCTGCCCTCCTAAACCCAGCCCTCCTAACCCCAGCCCTGCTAACCTCAGCCCTCCTAACCCAACCCTCCTAAACCAAGCCTCCTAACCCCAGCCCTCCTAACCCCAGCCCTCCTAACCCCAGCCCTCCTAGCCCCAGACCCCTAACCCAGCCCTCCTATCCCCAGCCCCCCTAACCCCAGCCATCCTAACCACCGCACTCCTAACCCCATCCCTCCTAAACCCAACCCCAGCCCCATAACCCCAGCCCCCCTAACCCCAGCCCTCCTAACCCAACTCTCCTAACCCCAGCCCTCCTAACCCAACCCTCCTATCCCCAGCCCCCCTAACCCCAGCCATCCTAACCACTGCACTCCTAACCCCATCCCTCCTAAACCCAACCCCAGCCCCATAACCCCAGCCCCATAACCCCAGCCCCCCTAACCCCAGCCCTCCTAACCCAACTCTCCTAACCCCAGCCCTCCTAACCCCAGCCCTCCTAAACCAAGCCTACTAACCCCAGCCCTCCTAACCCCAACCCTCCTAACCCCAGCCCTCCTAACCCCAGCCCTCCTAAACCAAGCCCACTAACCCCAGCCCTCCTAACCCCAGCCCTCCTAACCCCAGCCCTCCTAAACCAAGCCCACTAACCCCAGCCCTCCTAACCCCAGCCCTCCTAGCCCCAGACCCCTAACCCAACCTTCTTAACCACCGCACTACTAACCCCATCCACCCTAACCCCAACCCCAGCCCCATAACCCCAGCCCTCCTAACCCCAGTCCTCCTAAACCCAGCCATCCTAACCCCAGCCCCCTAACCCCAGCCCCCTAACTCCAGGCCCCTAACTCCAGCCTTCATAAACCCAGCCCCGTAACCGAAGCCCTCATAAACCCAGCCGCGTAACCCCAGCCCACCCAACCCTAACCCCAGCCTCAAATCCACAGCCCTCCTAAACCCAGCATTCCTAACAACAGCCCTCCTAAACCCAACCGCAGCTCTCCTCACCCCAGCCCTCCTAAACCCAGCCTTCCTAAACCCAGCCCTCCTAACCCCAGTCCTCCTAACCCCAGTCCTCCTAACACCAGGCCTCCTAAGCCCAGCCCTCCTAAACCCAGTCCTCCTAAACCCAGTCCTCCTAACCCCAGCCCTCCTAACCCCAGTCCTCCAAAACCCAGTCCTCCTAACCCCAGTCCTCCTAAGCCCAGCCCTCCTAAACCCAGTTCTCCTAAACCCAGTCCTCCTAACCCCAGCATTCCTAACCACAGCCCTCCTAACCCCAGTCCTCCTAGCCCCAGACCCCTATCCCAACCCTCCTAACCCCAGAACCCTAACCCCAGACCACTTACCCAGCCCTCCTAACCCCAGCCCTGCTAACCCCAGCACTCCTAACCCCAGCCCTCATAACCTAAGCCCTCATAACCCCAGCCCTCCTAACCCTAAACCAAGCCCCCTAACCCCAGCCTCGTAATCCCAGTCCTCCTAACCCCAGGCCTCCTAACCCCAGTCCTCCTAACCCCAGGCCTCCTAACCCCTGTCCTCCTAACCCCAGGCCTCCTAATCCCAGCCCCGTAACCCCAGCCCTCCTAACACCAGCCCTCTTAACCCCAGCCCTCCTAACCCCAGTCCTCCTAAACCCAGTCCTCCTAAACCCAGTCCTCCTAACCCCATCCCTCCTAAACCCAACCCCAGCCCCATAACCCCAGCCCTCCTAACCCCAGTCCTCCTAAACCCAGCCATCCTAACTCCAGCCCCCTAACTCCAGCCTTCATAAACCCAGCCCCGTAACCGAAGCCCTCATAAACCCAGCCCCGTAACCCCAGCCCACCCAACCCTAACCCCAGCCTCAAATCCACAGCCCTCCTAAACCCAGCATTCCTAACAATAGCCCTCCTGAACCCAACCGCAGCTCTCCTCACCCCAGCCCTCCTAAACCCAGCCCTCCTAAACCCAGCCCTCCTAACCCCAGTCCTCCTAACCCCAGTCCTCCTAAACCCAGTCCTCCTAAACCCAGCCCTCCTAAACCCAGCCCTCCTAACCCCAGCCCTCCTAACCCCAGTCCTCCTAGCCCCAGACCCCTATCCCAGCCCTCCTAACCCCAGTCCTCCTAGCCCCAGACCTCCTAACCCCAGAACAGTAACCCCAGACCACTTACCCAGCCCTCCTAACCCCAGACCTCCTAAACCCAACACTCCTAACCCAACCCTCCTAACCCCAAACCTCCTAAACCCAACCACCCTAACCCCAGCCCTCCTAACCCAACTCTCCTAACCCCAGCCCTCCTAACCCAACTCTCCTAACCCCAGCCCTCCTAACCCAACCCTCCTAAACCCAACCCTCCTAACCCCAAACCTCCTAAACCCAGCCCTCCTAAACCCTGCCCTCCTAACCCCAGCCCTCCTAACCCCAGCCCTGCTAAACCAAGCCTACTAACCGCAGCCCTCCTAACCCCAGCCCTCCTAACCCAACCCTCCTAAACCAAGCCTCCTAACCCCAGCCCTACTAACCCCAGCCCTCCTAACCCCAGCCCTCCTAGCCCCAGACCCCTAACCCAGCCCTCCTATCCCCAGCCCCCCTAACCCCAGCCATCCTAACCACCGCACTCCTAACCCCATCCCTCCTAAACCCAACCCCAGCCCCATAACCCCAGCCCCCCTAACCCCAGCCCTCCTAACCCAACTCTCCTAACCCCAGCCCTCCTAACCCAACCCTCCTATCCCCAGCCCCCTAACCCCAGCCATCCTAACCACTGCACTCCTAACCCCATCCCTCCTAAACCCAACCCCAGCCCCATAACCCCAGCCCCCTAACCCCAGCCCCATAACCCCAGCCCCCCTAACCCCAGCCCTCCTAACCCAACTCTCCTAACCCCAGCCCCATAACCCCAGCCCCCCTAACCCCAGCCCTCCTAACCCAACTCTCCTAACCCCAGCCCTCCTAACCTCAGCCCTCCTAACCCCAGCCCTCCTAAACCCCAGCCCTCCTAACCCCAGCCCTCCTAACCCCAGCCCTCCTAACCCCAGCCCTCCTAACCCCAGCCCTGCTAAACCAAGCCCACTAACCCCAGCCCTCCTAACCCCAGCCCTCCTAACCCCAGCCCTCCTAAACCAAGCCTACTAACCCCAGCCCTCCTAACCCCAGCCCTCCTAAACCAAGCCCACTAACCCCAGCCCTCCTAACCCCAGCCCTCCTAGCCCCAGACCCCTAACCCAACCTTCCTATCCCCAGCCCCCCTAACCCCAGCCATCCTAACCACCGCACTACTAACCCCATCCACCCTAAACCCAACCCCAGCCCCATAACCCCAGCCCTCCTAACCCCAGTCCTCCTAAACCCAGCCATCCTAACCCCAGCCCCCTAACCCCAGCCCCCTAACTCCAGGCCCCTAACTCCAGCCTTCATAAACCCAGCCCCGTAACCGAAGCCCTCATAAACCCAGCCGCGTAACCCCAGCCCACCCAACCCTAACCCCAGCCTCAAATCCACAGCCCTCCTAAACCCAGCATTCCTAACAACAGCCCTCCTAAACCCAACCGCAGCTCTCCTCACCCCAGCCCTCCTAAACCCAGCCTTCCTAAACCCAGCCCTCCTAACCCCAGTCCTCCTAACCCCAGTCCTCCTAACCCCAGTCCTCCTAACACCAGGCCTCCTAAGCCCAGCCCTCCTAAACCCAGTCCTCCTAAACCCAGCCCTCCTAACCCCAGTCCTCCAAAACCCAGTCCTCCTAACCCCAGTCCTCCTAAGCCCAGCCCTCCTAAACCCAGTTCTCCTAGCCCCAGACCCCTATCCCAACCCTCCTAACCCCAGAACCCTAACCCCAGACCACTTACCCAGCCCTCCTAACCCCAGACCTCCTAAACCCAACCCTCCTAAACCCAGCCCTCCTAACCCAACCGTCCTAACCCCAAACCTCCTAAACCCAACCCCCCTAACCCCAGCCCTCCTAACCCAACTCTCCTAACCCCAGCCCTCCTAACCCAACTCTCCTAACCCCAGCCCTCCTAACCCAACCCTCCTAAACCCAACCCTCCTAACCCCAGCCCTCCTAACCCCAGCCCTCCTAAACCAAGCCTACTAACCCAACTCTCCTAACCCCAGCCCTCCTAAACCAAGCCTACTAACCCCAGCCCTCCTAACCTCAGCCCTCCTAACCCCAGCCCTGCTAAACCTCAGCCCTCCTAACCCAACCCTCCTAACCTCAGCCCTCCTAACCTCAGCCCTCCTAACCCAACCCTCCTAACCCCAGCCCTCCTAACCCCAGCCCTCCTAACCCCAGACCCCTAACCCAACCCTCCTATCCCCAGAACCCTAACCTCAGACCACTTACACAGCCCTCCTAAAACCAGCCCTCATAAACCCAGCCCCCTAACCCTGGCCCTCCTAACCCCAGCCCTCCTAAACCAAGCATTCCTAACCCCTGCCTTCCTAAACCCAACCTTCCTAACCCCAGCCCTCCTAACCCTAAACCAAGACCCCTAACCCCAGCCCTCCTAACCCTAAACCAAGACCCCTAACCCCAGCCCTCCTAACCTTAACCACAGCCCCACTATCCCCAGCCCCTAACCCATTAACCCCAGCCCCCTAACCTTAACCACAGCCCCACTAACCCCAGCTCCCTAACCTTAACCCGAGTCCCCCTAACCCTAACACCAGCCCTGTGAACAGGGTAATTTATAACATAGCCAGCCCATGTAGATTCCTCTGTCTGTCTGTCTGTCTGGCTGGCTGGCTTAACCCAGTCTTTTCCCTGCTCCTCTCTGATCCCACAGGAATGCTGAATGCTCTTTCCCCCAGTGGATTAAGCATGTCACAGGGAGGACACATTGATTGAATCAACGTTGTTTCAACATCATTTATTTTAATAAATGCATACCAAGATAACCCTGACCCATTCCCCCTTAGTCCCCATCCACCTTATTTAGAAATGCAATCATTGGATGTTTCGGTAGTTGTGTTTCCCAAGGGACTCCATAGGCCTGCATAGCTGACTTAATTAAGTAGAAAATTGTCTGGTAATGTGTATGTATCTTTCAAATGTTGGAATGTTCGCAAACCATTATTGTCCATGATATTGGTAAGGGTACAGATTTGGACATTTGGACCACTGGGGCCGCCCTCCAGATTGCAAGGCATTAGCCTAGTGGTTAGAGCGTTGGGCCATCAACCGAAAGGTTGCAAGTTTGAATCCCGAGCTGACAAGGCAAAAATCTGTCCTTCTGCCCCTGAACAAGGCAGTTAACCAACTGTTCCTAGGCTGTCATTGAAAGTAAGAATTTGTTCTTAACTGACTTGCCTAGTTAAATGAACGTAAAATCATTATTGTGAAATGTTTGAGTATGGGCATGCCATTTTGAATCCATGTTGCATTGTTTTTAAATGTTGTAATAAATAGAAATTGTGTGAGCTATTATAGAACCAACGCATAGTTTACATTGTTTAAGGGCTATATCAGTGGAGACCACCTCTTCCAGGACAATACACCATATTACATTGTTTAAGGGCTATATCAGTGGAGACCACCTCTTCCAGGACAATACACCATATTACATTGTTTAAGGGATATATCAGTGGAGACCACCTCTTCCAGGACAATAGGAGACACCATATTACATTGTTTAAGGGCTATATCAGTGGAGACCACCTCTTCCAGGACAATACACCATATTACATTGTTTAAGGGATATATCAGTGGAGACCACCTCTTCCAGGGTAATAGGAGACACCATATTACATTGTTTAAGGGCTATATCAGTGGAGACCACCTCTTCCAGGACAATAGGAGACACCATATTACATTGTTTAATGGATATATCAGTGGAGACCACCTCTTCCAGGACAATACACCATATTACATTGTTTAAGGGATATATCAGTGGAGGCCACCTCTTCCAGGGTAATAGGAGACACCATATTACATTGTTTAAGGGCTATATCAGTGGAGACCACCTCTTCCAGGACAATAGGAGACACCATATTACATTGTTTAAGGGCTATATCAGTGGAGACCACCTCTTCCAGGACAATACACCATATTACATTGTTTAAGGGATATATCAGTGGAGGCCACCTCTTCCAGGGTATTGGAGACACCATATTTATCTCTATGCTCAGACAGCTATTTAGAATGGTGCTAAATTCAAGTGCCTGGAAATACAATTTCAATTGACTTCTCCTAGTTTACCTCTTTGTAAATGTGTTAATTTAATCCGGAATGGTTTACCTTGCCATATATATTTTAAAACCGATTTTTATTCCGATATCCAGAAAGGGAAGACATGGAAAGCATTGTGCTACAGGAATTCAGACATTGATTAATTTAGACATAGATATTCTGCTGGTATAAGCAACTAGGATGTTATTTAATGTACTGAAGTTAAAGCAACTAGGATGTTATTTAATGTACTGAAGTTAAAGCAACTAGGTTGTTATTTAATGTACTGAAGTTAAAGCAACTAGGATGTTATTTAATGTACTGAAGTTAAAGCAACTAGGTTGTTATTTAATGTACTGAAGTTAAAGCAACTAGGATGTTATTTAATGTACTGAAGTTAAAGCAACTAGGATGTTATTTAATGTACTGAAGTTAAAGCAACTAGGATGTTATTTAATGTACTGAAGTTAAAGCAACTAGGATGTTATTTAATGTACTGAAGTTAAAGCAACTAGGATGTTATTTAATGTGCTGAAGTTAAAGCAACTAGGATGTTATTTAATGTACTGAAGTTAAAGCAACTAGGATGTTATTTAATGTACTGAAGTTAAAGTTTTTGCCGATGGATTTATCTAAGGAAGAAAATATATCTAAAATATATCTAAAATATATCTACTACCCAAATATAAAAACATAATTGCGATGACATGGATTTTGAAGCACTTCATGATGACGGAAGTGAGTGCTACTGGTCGGTAGTCTTTCAGTTCAGTTATAATCACGGCAAGGTGACCGGGGACATGAGGAACCTGATTCACTATGTCATTCAGTTCAGTTATAATCATGGCAAGGTGACCGGGGACATGAGGAACCTGATTCACTATGTCATGCAGTTCAGTTATAATCACGGCAAGGTGACAGGGGACATGAGGAACCTGATTCACTATGTCATTCAGTTCAGTTATAATCATGGCAAGGTGACCGGGGACATGAGGAACCTGATTCACTATGTCATTCAGTTCAGTTATAATCATGGCAAGGTGACCGGGGACATGAGGAACCTGATTCACTATGTCATTCAGTTCAGTTATAATCATGGCAAGGTGACCGGGGACATGAGGAACCTGATTTACTATAATGCACTACTTGTTCATAGGGCTCTGGTCAAAAGTTGTGAACTAAATAGGGAATAGGGTGCAATTTCGGATGCTGTGGATCTCCCAGGGAGATGATGCTGGATCTGTTGCTATCCCGGGTCACAGGAACACCACTTGTTGGCCCACATGTGAGGAGGAGGAGGATGAGGGGGAAGGGGAAGGAAGTGGTTTTAACAGGAGTAATGTGGATGATATACACCAGCAGGATGTGTGATGTAAGACTGCGGCGGCAGTGTAGCTTAGCAACTTTAAACAACTTCAAGTCTTTTATGATAAATCTTTGGTAAAAAGGGAGAAATGGTGTTAAAATAGTTACCTCTAATTTATGAAGGACCACTAGGTTTTAATGCCTAGATTTACGATGTTAACCAGTGTCACTCCTCCATCTGGAGTCAATCTACCAGCCCTGGAATTCAGACGACCAAATCCGCTCCAATGCAACACTTACCTCAGCAATAAAAATGCAGTTGAAGACTACATAAAGGAGAGGCAGTAAAAATGTTGGGGAGTTAGGAATGGCTGCATTCACAGAGGATAGGATCTAATGGTAGACACATCTGTATCAGGTTAGCTTGTGAGGGGTGGATCCTCCTAATCAAAAGAGAAAAAGGCAGCCAGTATGATGTAGATCAACTTTAGTGAACTGCTGAGTGAAGCCTACAATATGAGTTATAGTGTTTATAGCAGGGTTAAAACAGCACCTGGCCTGGGCCTAACCCTGCAGAGGTTACTGAATGAGCTTCTACTTTTCTATTCCAGAATGTTCTACTGATCTATTCTACTGTTCCACTGTTCTATTCCAGAATGTTATACTGTTCTATTCCAAGAATGTTATACTGTTCTGTTCTATTCTACTGTTCTATTCCAGAATGTTCAACTGTTCTGTTCTATTCTACTGTTCTATTCTAGAATCTTCTACTGTTATTTTGTTCTCTTCCAGAATATTCTACTGTTACACTGTTCTATTCCAGCCAGTAGTCCGAGTTGTGTGCTGTGAGGAGCATCCATTATTCACAGCAGAGCCTGAAGAGTTTCAGTTTGTCTATTTGTGAGAACAGTTCAGTCAGTTGAGCAACCAATCCAAACAGGGTCGCTCATCCATGAAATACTATTAAAAACTAAAAACGATGTTTTATGTGAGAAGTAGGCATTAATCTGAATCCGAAAAGGAGAGGAAATTCAGAAGCACCACAATGCCTTCTCCAACCATGTTCTACCAAGGTTTTCCAGCATACATATTTTATCTACTACAGTAGCTCTGCATCCTGTATCAAAAGGTTGGCTGGTCCTCTTTAAAGTCCAGTAGATCACTTCATTACTCCTTTTTGTTTACAAAGCTCTGCTGAAAAAGCTTCCAACCTACCTCTCTTCACTGTTAAAATAAAATAATATACAATACAACCAACACCTTCACAGGGATGGTTAACTCTGGAGGTGGCACTAGTACGTACTGATCTAGATACATCTGCAGTTTTAGTGCCCCCATTTTTGGGATAGCCTACAAACTCACTACATCTCGACTCTCTGGTGCCTCTAGGGCAGTTTAGGACTTTAATGTTGAATATGTTTGGATTGTATTTGTGGTGTTTGAAGCTGTAGTTTCTGTCATGTGTGGATAATTCATAATGTGTTGTATTGTTGTCCTCGGGGCACCATTGTAAATGAGACCCTGGTCTCATTGGGCTTCCCTGAATAAATACAAGTACAGAATAAAAATAGAAAGTAGCTATGTTGGTCTATTATACTTCCCACAATGTTTTCAGGTTGCTTAAGATTCAAATCTTCTGAAACATGCTAATTCGCACTTTTCGAGGTGCTTCCACAATAATGTGATTTGTACCACATACAAGTGAGAGTACTGGATTCGTCACACCACACTAATCCCATTCCAGTACCTTTTTAAGCTGTTTTTAATTAAATGAAAGACAGCTTAGCTTTTCTACTTACCAGGCCATCAGGATTGATTGAGCTGTTTTGTATTGTAGTAATGTGGTGCCTGCCTCCATTTCCTTAAACCTTTATTTCAGCAATACTTGTCATTGAGAATTTTTATTTTATTTCATAACATGGTTTTTGGTCAGTAGGTGTCCAACATAACACCATATGGTGGTGTGGTGAACACAGTCACTATAGAGCCTGTCTCAAGAGCCTGTCTCAATTCCTGATCTCTGTAACCATTAGCTTACATGTGTAATATTGACATAAACTCAGAAACACTTGGTCCTGTTTTTTCAATTGCTGTGCTGATCAATGGGCAGTTCATTGCCTCTGTCAAATGAATATGGAGCTTAAAGTTGTGTATATTTGTATTTCTTTTAGCAATAAAGTTGATGACTCTACAATAATACGCATTTACCATAGGCCTATATCTTAAATGACATACAGCCTAATGATAAATATATATATATATATATACATACATACATATACATATACATATACATATATACATATACATATACATATACATATACATATACATATACATTATTTTAATAGTAGGACACTGCAAAGTCTATTATTCCTCTGCAGAGTATGGATTGAAGAGGGTATGAATCGTAAGGCACCTGCCTACACATTGTTTGCAGTACAATAGCCCAGCATAGCTACTGTAGTAGGTCACAGCTGTGTGCTGGACAACCTTGGTAGAGAATGGGTGAAGTAAGCATTGTGGATCTCATTAGTGGTGCATGGGTCATCTGTTTGGTCACCCGCAATTGCTACTAACCCAGCCACCACGGCCAAACTACATGTGATAAAGTGAAAATATGAGGTCTGCACCCGAACCTAACCCGCAAATAGACTGATATTTTGGAGGCTATTTGTTAGTCAACTTGTCTATAATACATGCAGCTTCTCTTCTGTCAACTTACTGACTGTACAAAACATTAGGAACACCTGCTCTTTCCATGACGTAGACAGACCAGGTGAATATTATCCCTTATTGATGTCACTCGTTAAATCCACTTCAATCAGTGTACAAGAGGAGGAGACAGGTTAAAGAAGAATGTTTAATTGAGACATGAATTGTGTATGTGTGCCATTCAGAGGGGGATAGGGCCAGATGGATTTACCAGGACGAGTACTACGAGCATGCACTGACCAACTGGCAAGTGTCTTCACTGACATTTTCAATCATGGTCCAAACACACCAAGACAGTCGTGAAGAGGGCACGACAAAGCCTATTCCCCCTCAGGAGACTGAAAAGATTTGGCATGGGTCCTCAGATCCTCAAAAGGTTCTACAGCTGCACCATCGAGAGCATCCTGAATAGTTGCATCACTGCCTGGTATGGCAACTGCTAGGCCAAGCTTACTGCCATGCAGGACCTCTATACCAGGCGGTGTCAGAGGAAAGCTCTAAAAATTGTCAAAGACTCCAGCCACCCCAGTCATAGACTGTTCTCTCTGCTACCGCACGGAAAGCGGTACCAGAGTGCCAATTCTGGGTCCAAAATGTTTCTTAATAACAGCTTCTACCCCCAAGCAATACGACTCCTGAACAGCTAATCAAAGGGCTACCCAGACTCTCTTTACGCCGCTGCTACTCTCTGTTTATAATCTATGCATAGTCACATTAACTCCATGCACATAGTACCTTGATTAGTGCTTCTGTTAAACACAAATGTAAGTTTTCTGCCAATATCAGATATGTCTATGTCCTGGGAAATTTTCTTGTTACTTACAACCTCATGCTAATCGCATTAGCCTATGTTAGCATAACCGTCCCGTGGAAGGGACACCGATCCCAAAGCAGTTTTAAGCACGTCACTGTAAGACCGGAAATACCTGTTGTATTCTGAGCATGTGACAAATAACATTTGATTTGATTTGATTCCATTTGCTCCTCTCCGGCCATTGTTATGAGCCGTCCTACCCTCAGCAGCCACTGGTTTTAACGATGTCTGGTCTAAATATTCATAACATTAAAAACATCAACAGGCTTAATACAGATACAAAGTACGAAAGCTCCACATAACTCACGTCAACTCAGACCCTACTCACTGGCTGACGACGTCAGTCATCTGACTGACAAACAACATCACAAACACTACTGACATGTAACACTATAACACTACTGACAAAATTAAATCACATTTTATTTGTCACGTACACATTTAGCAGATGTTATTGTGGGTGTAGCAAAATGCTTGTGTTTCAACACTGCAGTAATATCTAACAATTCACAACAATAGACACAATTTCACACAACCGAAAAGAATGGAATAAAGGAATATATAAATATTAGGATGAGCAATGTCACAGACTAAAATACAGTAGAATAGAATACAGTATATACATACAGTATGAGATGCGTAAAGCAAAAATATTAGACTCCTGTTCCATTATTAAAGTGGCCAGTGATTTCAAGTCTATGTATATGGGACAGCATAACCGGGTGGAAGCCGCCTAGTGATAGCTATTTAACAGTCTGATGGCCTTGAGACAGAAGCTGTTTTTCAGTCTCTCTGACCCAGCTTTGATGCACCTGTACTGACCTCGCCTTCTGGATGATAACGGGGTGAACAGGCAGTGGCTCGTGTGGTTATAGTCCTTGATGATCTTTTTGACCTTCCTGCAGACCGCACCACCCTCTGGAGAGCCCTGCGGTTGTGGGTCGTGCAGTTGCCGTACCAGGTGGTGATACAGCCCGACAGGATGCTCTCAATTGTGCATCTGTAAAAGTGTGTGAGGGTTTTAGGTGCCAAGCCAAATTTGTTTAGCCTCCTGAGGCTGACATGTCAACACACACAATCTCTAATAGGAAATAGCTTAATACCCGTCATAAAGGCACTTAACGATCTCCTGAGTCTGGGTCTGTTCTATTCCAACCTCCAACCTATTCCGTCTAAAGGTAGCAGTGATTTGATAATCATCCTCAGTATTCAGTCTAATAGAGCTCTTTCCCTGATTTTATAGCATAAAACCATCATGCCTGGGGTGACATGGACACTGGGAGGAAGCAAGTCTGTCAAATCAATTTCACAGCAATAAAGGACATAGCTGGACGTGAGCCAGGAGAGGACAAAAGGGATGTTATAATACCAGACAGACACAGACAGGCCTGGATAAAGATCAGATCAGATCGATAGACGGACGGACAAGACAAGACAGGACAGGACAGGACAGGCCAGGACAGGACAGGACAGGCCTGGATAAAGATCAGATCAGATCGATAGACGGACGGACGGACAAGACAGGACAGGACAGGACAGGACAGGCCAAGACAGGACAGGACAGGACACGACAGGACACGACAGGCCAGGACAGGACAGGCCAGGACAGGCCAGGACAGGCCTGGATAAAGATCAAGTATGTTCCGGTCAGGAAAACAGGGTAAATGCTGTAGGTGGATGGGTTAGGGGGTAAAATGGTAAAAAGGTAAGCACTCACATGTCTGGGTTTGCCTGTTGCAGATGCATTGGAATTATTTCATAATAATGCACACATCATTTGCCGATACATGCAGGGGATACTGCCAAGCACAGTGTGCAAGTGTTCCTATACGAAGACAGCAATATATACAGATGAGAGTTTCAATATTAGTTGATTTACTTCTTATGTTTGCGTTAAATAACTAGTGTTAACTATTTCAGTAATGATTCATGCTCAATGGGTTAGACTAGACTAGAGCAGTAGACTGGAACAGTAGAGTGAATGTAGACTAGAGCAGTAGAAGAACAGTAGACTGACTATAGACTAGAGTAGTAGACTGACTGTAAACTAGAGCAGTAGAATGGAAGAGTAGACTGACTGTAGACTAGAGCAGTAGACTGGGACAGTAGACTGGAGCAATAGACTAGAGCAGTAGACTGACTGTAGACTAGAGCAGTAGACTGACTGTAGACTAGAGAAGGAGACTAGAGAAGTAGACTGACAGTAGACTAGAGCAGGACACTGACTGTAGACTAGAGCAGAAGACTAGAACAGTAGACTGGAGCAGAAGACTGGAACAGTAGACTGACTGCAGACTAGAGAAGTAGACAAGAGCAGTAGACTGACTGAAGACTAGAGCAGGAGAATAGAGCAATAGACTAGAACAGTAGACTGACTGTAGACTAGAGCAGTAGACGAGAACAGTAGACTGACTGTAGACTTGAGCAGGAGACTAGAACAGTAGACTGACTGTAGACTGGAGAAGTAGACTAGAGCAGTAGACTGACTGTAGACTACAGCAGTAGACTGACTGTAGACTAGAGAAGTAGAATGACTGTAGACTAGAGCAGGAGACTAGAACAGTAGACCGACTGCAGACTGGAGCAATAGACTAAAACAGTAGACAGACTGTAGACTAGAACAGAAGACTAGAGCAGTAGCTGACTATAGACTAGAGCAGGAGTCTGACTGTAGACTATAGCAGTAGACTGACTGTAGACCAGAGCAGTCAAATGATTGTAGACTAGAGCAGTGGACTAGAGCAGTAGACTGACTGTAGACTAGAGCAGGAGACTAGAAAGGTAGACTGACTGTAGACTGGAGCAATAGACTAGAACAGTAGACAGACTGTAGACTAGAGCAGGAGACAAGAGCTGGAGACTGACTGTAGACTATAGCAGTAGACTGACTGTAGAATAGAGCAGTAGACTGACTGGAGATGAGAGCAGTAGACTAGAACAATAGACTGACTGTAGACTAGAGCAGTAGAATGACTGTAGACTAGAGCAGTGGACTAGAGCAGTAGACTGACTGTAGACTAGAGCAGTAGACTGACAGTAGACTAGATCAGTAGACTGACTGTAGACTAGAGCAGTAGAGTGACTGTAGACTAGAGCAGGAGACTGACTGTAGAATATAGCAGTAGACTGACAGTAGACTAGAGCAGGAGACTAGAGCAATAGACTAGAACAGTAGACTGACTGTAGACTAGAGCAGTAGACTAGAACAGTAGACTGACTGTAGACTAGAGCAGGAGACTAGAACAGTAGACTGACTGTAGACTGGAGCAATAGACTAGAACAGTAGACAGAATGTAGACTAGAGCAGGAGACTAGAGCAGTAGACTGACTATAGACTAGAGAAATAGACTGACTGTAGACTAGAGCAGGAGACGAGAACAGTAGACTGACTGTAGACTGGAGCAATAGACTAGAACAGTAGACAGACTGTAGACTAGAGCAGGAGACTAGAGCAGTAGACTGACTGTAGTCTAGAGCAGTAGACTGACTGTAGACTAGAGAAGTAGAATGACTGTAGACTAGAGCAGGAGACTAGAACAGTAGACTGACTGTAGACTGGAGCAATAGACTAGAGCAGTAGACTGACTGTAGACTAGAGCAGTAGACTGGGACAGTAGACTGGAGCAATAGACTAGAGCAGTAGACTGACTGTAGACTAGAGCAGTAGACTGACTGTAGACTAGAGCAGGAGACTGGCTGTAGACTAGAGCAGAAGACTAGAACAGTAGACTGGAGCAGAAGACTGGAACAGTAGACTGACTGTAGACTAGAGAAATCAAATCAAATCAAATCAAAAAAATAATTATTTGTCACATACACATGGTTAGCAGATGTTAATGCGAGTGTAGCAAAGTAGACTAGAGCAGTAGACTGACTGAAGACAAGAGCAGGAGACCAGAGCAGTAGACTGACTGTAGACTAGAGCAGTAGACTGACTGTAGACTAGAGCATTAGACTGACTGTAGACAAGAGAAGTAGAATGACTGTAGACTAGAGCAGTAGACTAGAACAGTAGTCTGACTGTATACTGGAGCAGGAGACTAGAACAGTAGACTGACTGTAGACTAGAGCAGGAAACAAGAACAGTAGACTGACTGTAGACTGGAGCAATAGACTTGAACAGTAGACAGACTGTAGACTAGAGCAGGAGACTAGAGCAGGAGACTAAAGCAGTAGACTGACTATAGACGAGAGCAGTAGACTGACTGTAGACTGACTAGACTAGAGCAGGAGACTAGAGCAGTAGACTGAACGTAGACTAGAGCAGTAGACTGACTGTAGACTAGAGCAGTAGAGTGACTGTAGACTAGAGCAGGAGACTAGAAAAGTAGACTGACTGCAGACTGGAGCAATAGACTAGAACAGTAGACTGACTGTAGACTAGAGCAGAAGAATAGAGCAGTAGACGAAAGCAGTAGACTGACTGTAGACTAAAACAGTAGACTAGAGCAATAGACTAGAACAGTAGACTGACTGTAGACTGGAGCAATAGACTAGAGCAGTAGACTGACTGTAGACTAGAACAGTAGACTAGAGCAATAGACTAGAACAGTAGACTGACTGTAGACTGGAGCAATAGACTAGAGCAGTAGACTGACTGTAGACTAGAACAGTAGACTAGAGCAATAGACTAGAACAGTAGACTGACTGTAGACTGGAGCAATAGACTAGAGCAGTAGACTGACTGTAGACTAGAGCAGTAGACTGGGACAGTAGACTGGAGCAATAGACTAGAGCAGTAGACTGATTGTAGACTAGAGCAGTAGACTGACTGTAGACTAGAGCAGGAGACTAGAGAAGTAGACTGACTGTAGACTAGAGCAGGAGACTGACTGTAGACTAGAGCAGTAGACTGACTGTAGACTAGAGTAGTAGACTGACTGTAGACTAGAGTAGTAGACTGACTGTAGACAAGAGCAGTAGACTAGAACAGTAGACTGACTGTAGACTGGAGCAGGAGACTAGAACAGTAGACTGACTGTAGACTAGAGCAGGAAACAAGAACAGTAGAGTGACTGTAGACTGGAGCAATAGACTAGAACAGTAGACAGACTGTAGACTTGAGCAGGAGACAAGAGCAGTAGACTAAAGCAGTAGACTGACTATAGACTATAGCAGTAGACTGACTGTAGACTAGAGCAGTAGAATGACTGTAGTCTAGAACAGGAGACTAGAACAGTAGACTGACTGTAGGCTAGAGCAGGAGACTAGAGCAGTAGACTGACTATAGACTAGAGAAATAGACTGACTGTAGACTAGAGCAGGAGACTAGAGCAGTAGACTGACTGTAGACTAGAGCAGTAGACTGACTGTAGACTAGAGAAGTAGAATGACTGTAGACTAGAGCAGGAGACTAGAACAGTAGACTGACTGTAGACTGGAGCAATAGACTAGAGCAGTAGACTGACTGTAGACTAGAGCAGTAGACTGGGACAGTAGACTGGAGCAATAGACTAGAGCAGTAGACTGACTGTAGACTAGAGCAGTAGACTGACTGTAGACTAGAGCAGGAGACTAGAGAAGTAGACTGACTGTAGACTAGAGCAGGACACTGGCTGTAGACTAGAGCAGAAGGCTAGAACAGTAGACTGGAGCAGAAGACTGGAACAGTAGACTGACTGTAGACTAGAGAAATCAAATCAAATTTTATTTGTCACATACACATGGTTAGCAGATGTTAATGCGAGTGTAGCGAAGTAGACTAGAGCAGTAGACTGACTGAAGACAAGAGCAGGAGACCAGAGCAGTAGACTGACTGTAGACTAGAGCAGTAGACTGACTGTAGACTAGAGCATTAGACTGACTGTAGACAAGAGAAGTAGAATGACTGTAGACTAGAGCAGTAGACTAGAACAGTAGTCTGACTGTATACTGGAGCAGGAGACTAGAACAGTAGACTGACTGTAGACTGGAGCAATAGACTTGAACAGTAGACAGACTGTAGACTAGAGCAGGAGACTAAAGCAGTAGACTGACTATAGACGAGAGCATTAGACTGACTGTAGACTGACTAGACTAGAGCAGGAGACTAGAGCAGTAGACTGACTGTAGACTAGAGAAGTAGAATGACTGTAGACTAGAGCAGTAGACTGACTGTAGACTAGAGCAGGAGACTAGAGCAAAAGACTAGAACAGTAGACTGACTGTAGACTAGAGCAGTAGAATGACTATAGACTAGAGCAGTAGACTAGAGCAGTAGACTGACTCTAGACTAGAGCAGTAGAATGACTATAGACTAGAGCAGTAGACTAGAGCAGTAGACTGACTCTAGACTAGAGCACTAGACTGACTGTAGACTAGAGAAGTAGAATGACTAGACTAGAGCAGGAGACTAGAACAGAAGACTGACTGCAGACTGGAGCAATAGACTAGAACAGTAGACAGACTAGACTAGAGCAGAAGACTAGAGCAGTAGACGAAAGCAGTAGACCGACTATAGACTAGAGCAGTAGACTGACTGTAGACTAGAGCAGGAGACTAGAGCAGTAGACTGAACGTAGACTAGAGCAGTAGACTGACTGTAGACTAGAGCAGTAGAGTGACTGTAGACTAGAGCAGGAGACTAGAACAGTAGACTGACTGCAGACTGGAGCAATAGACTGGAACAGTAGACAGACTGTAAACTAGAGCAGGAGACTAGAGCAGGAGACTAAAGCAGTAGACTGACTATAGACGAGAGCAGTAGACTGACTGTAGACTGACTAGACTAGAGCAGGAGACTAGAGCAGTAGACTGAACGTAGACTAGAGCAGGAGACTGACTGTAGACTAGAGCAGTAGACTGACTGTAGACTAGAGAAGTAGAATGACTGTAGACTAGAGCAGGAGAGTGACTGTAGACTATAGCAGTAGACTGACTGTAGACTAGAGCAGGAGACTAGAGCAAAAGACTAGAACAGTAGACTGACTGTAGACTAGAGCAGTAGAATGACTATAGACTAGAGCAGTAGACTAGAGCAGTAGACTGACTCTAGACTAGAGCAGTAGAATGACTATAGACTAGAGCAGTAGACTAGAGCAGTAGACTGACTCTAGACTAGAGCACTAGACTGACTGTAGACTAGAGAAGTAGAATGACTAGACTAGAGCAGGAGACTAGAACAGAAGACTGACTGCAGACTGGAGCAATAGACTAGAACAGTAGACAGACTAGACTAGAGCAGAAGACTAGAGCAGTAGACGAAAGCAGTAGACCGACTATAGACTAGAGCAGTAGACTGACTGTAGACTAGAGCAGGAGACTAGAGCAGTAGACTGAACGTAGACTAGAGCAGTAGAGTGACTGTAGACTAGAGCAGGAGACTAGAACAGTAGACTGACTGTAGACTAGAGCAGGAGACTAGAGCAGGAGACTAAAGCAGTAGACTGACTATAGACGAGAGCAGTAGACTGACTGTAGACTGACTAGACTAGAGCAGGAGACTAGAGCAGTAGACTGAACGTAGACTAGAGCAGTAGACTGACTGTAGACTAGAGCATTAGACTGACTGTAGACTAGAGAAGTAGAATGACTGTAGACTAGAGCAGGAGAGTGACTGTAGACTATAGCAGTAGACTGACTGTAGACTAGAGCAGGAGACTAGAGCAAAAGACTAGAACAGTAGACTGACTGTAGACTAGAGCAGTAGAATGACTCTAGACTAGAGCAGTAGACTGACTGTAGACTAGAGAAGTAGAATGACTAGACTAGAGCAGGAGACTAGAACAGAAGACTGACTGCAGACTGGAGCAATAGACTAGAACAGTAGACAGACTAGACTAGAGCAGAAGACTAGAGCAGTAGACGAAAGCAGTAGACCGACTATAGACTAGAGCAGTAGACTGACTGTAGACTAGAGCAGGAGACTAGAGCAGTAGACTGAACATAGACTAGAGCAGTAGAGTGACTGTAGACTAGAGCAGGAGACTAGAACAGTAGACTGACTGCAGACTGGAGCAATAGACTGGAACAGTAGACAGACTGTAGACTAGAGCAGAAGAATAGAGCAGTAGACGAAAGCAGTAGACTGACTGTAGACTAAAACAGTAGACTAGAGCAATAGACTAGAACCGTAGACAGACTGTAGACTAGAGCAGGAGACTAGAGCAGTAGACTGACTGTAGACTAGAACAGTAGACTAGAGCAATAGACTAGAACAGTAGACAGACTGTAGACTAGAGCAGGAGACTGACTGTAGACTAGAGCAGTAGACTGACTGTAGACTAGAGCAGTAGACTGACTGTAGACTAGAGTAGTAGACTGACTGTAGACTAGAGAAGTAGAATGACTGTAGACAAGAGCAGTAGACTAGAACAGTAGACTGACTGTAGACTGGAGCAGGAGACTAGAGCAGTAGACTAGAACAGTAAACTGACTGTAGACTGGAGCAGGAGACTAGAACAGTAGACTGACTGTAGACTGGAGCAGGAAACAAGAACAGTAGACTGAATGTAGACTGGAGCAATAGACTTGAACAGTAGACAGACTGTAGACTAGAGCAGGAGACTAGAGCAGGAGACTAAAGCAGTAGACTGACTATAGACGAGAGCAGTAGACTGACTGTAGACTGACTAGACTAGAGCAGGAGACTAGAGCAGTAGACTGAACGTAGACTAGAGCAGTAGACTGACTGTAGACTAGAGTAGTAGACTGACTGTAGACTAGAGTAGTAGACTGACTGTAGACTAGAGAAGTAGAATGACTGTAGACTAGAGCAGGAGAGTGACTGTAGACTAAAGCAGGAGACTGACTGTAGACTATAGCAGTAGACTGACTGTAGACTAGAGCAGGAGACTGAGTGTAGACTATAGCAATAGACTAGAGCAAAAGACTAGAACAGTAGACTGACTGTAGACTAGAGCAGTAGAATGACTATAGACTAGAGCAGTAGACTAGAGCAGTAGACTGACTGTAGACTGGAGAAGTAGACTAGAGCAGGAGACTAGAGCAAAAGACTAGAACAGTAGACTGACTGTAGACTAGAGCAGTAGAATGACTATAGACTAGAGCAGTAGACTAGAGCAGTAGACTGACTGTAGACTGGAGAAGTAGACTAGAGCAGTAGACTGACTGAAGACTGGAGCAGGAGACTAGAGCAGTAGACTGACTGTAGACTAGAGCAGTAGACTGACTGCAGACTGGAGCAATAGACTAGAACAGTAGACAGACTGTAGACTAGAGCAGAAGACTAGAGCGGTAGATGAAAGCAGTAGCCTGACTATAGACTAGAGCAGTAGACTGACTGTAGACTAGAGCAGTAGACTGACTGTAGACTAGAGAAGTAGAATGACTAGACTAGAGCAGGAGACTAGAACTGAAGACTGACTGCAGACTGGAGCAATAGACTAGAACAGTAGACAGACTAGACTAGAGCAGAAGACTAGAGCAGTAGACGAAAGCAGTAGACTGACTATAGACTAGAGCAGTAGACTGACTGTAGACTAGAGCAGGAGACTAGAGCAGTAGACTGAACGTAGACTAGAGCAGTAGACTGACTGTAGACTAGAGCAGTAGAGTGACTGTAGACTAGAGCAGGAGACTAGAACAGTAGACTGACTGCAGACTGGAGCAATAGACTGGAACAGTAGACAGACTGTAGACTAGAGCAGAAGAATAGAGCAGTAGACGAAAGCAGTAGACTGACTGTAGACTAAAACAGTAGACTAGAGCAATAGACTAGAACCGTAGACAGACTATAGACTAGAGCAGGAGACTGACTGTAGACTAGAACAGTAGACTAGAGCAATAGACTAGAACAGTAGACAGACTGTAGACTAGAGCAGTAGATTGACAGTAGACTAGAGCAGTAGACTGACTGTAGACAAGAGTAGTAGACTGACTGTAGACTAGAGCAGTAGACTGACTGTAGACAAGAGTAGTAGACTGACTGTAGACTAGAGAAGTAGAATGACTGTAGACAAGAGCAGTAGACTAGAACAGTAGACTGACTGTAGACTGGAGCAGGAGACTAGAACAGTAGACAGACTGTAGACTTGAGCAGGAGACAAGAGCAGTAGACTAAAGCAGTAGACTGACTATAGACTATAGCAGTAGACTGACTGTAGACTAGAGCAGTAGACTAGAGCAGTAGCATGATTTTAGACTGGATCAGTAGAATGGCAGTAGACTAGAGCAGTAGACTGACTGTAGAATGACTGTAGACTAGAGCAGGAGATGAGAGCAGGAGACTGAACGTAGACTAGAGCAGTAGAGTGACTGTACACTCGAGCAAGAGACTGACTGTAGACTGTAGCAGTAGACTGACTGTAGACGAGAGCAGGAGACTAGAGCAATAGACTAGAACTGTAGACTGACTGTAGACTAGAGCAGAAGACTAGAGCAGTAGACGAAAGCAGTAGACGGACTATAGACTAGAGCAATAGACTGACTGTAGACTAGAGCAGTAGACTAGAGCAGGAGACTGACAGTTGACTATAGCAGTAGACTGACTGTGGACTAGAGCAGGAGACTAGAGCAGTAGACTGACTGTAGACTAGAGCAGTAGAATGACTGTAGACTAGAGCATTAACCTAGAGCAGTAGACTGACTGTAGACTAGAGCAGGAGACTAGAGCAATAGACTAGAGCAGTAGACTGACTGTAGACTAGAGCAGTAGACTGAGTGTAGAGTAGAGCAGGAGACTGACTGTAGACTATAGCAGTCGACTGACTGTAGACTAGAGCAGTAGCCTGACTGTAGACTAGAACAGTAGACTGACTGCAGACTGGAGCAATAGACTAGAACAGTAGACAGACTGTAGACTAGAGCAGAATACTAGAGCAGTAGACGAAAGCAGTAGACTGACTATAGACTAGAGCAGTAGACTGACTGTAGACTAGAGCAGTAGACTAGAGCAGTAGAATGACTGTAGACTAGAGCAGTAGAATGACAGTAGACTAGAGCAGTAGACTGACTGTAGAATGACTGTAGACTAGAGCAGGAGACGAGAGCAGTACACTGAACGTAGACTAGACCAGTAGACTGACTGTAGACTAGAGCAGTAGATTGACTGTACACTAGAGCAGGAGACTGACTGTAGACTATAGCAGTCGACTGACTAGACGAGAGCGGGAGACTACAGCAATAGACTAGAACAGTAGACTGACTGTAGACTTGAGCAGGAGACTGACTGAAGACTAGAGCAGTAGACTGACTGTAGACTAGAGAAGTAGAATGACTGTAGACTAGAGCAGGAGACTAGAACAGTAGACTGACTGCAGACTGGAGCAATAGACTAGAACAGTATACAGACTGTAGACTAGAGCAGAAGACTAGAGCAGTAGACGAAAGCAGTAGACTGACTGTAGACTAAAGCAGTAGACGAGAGCAGGAGACTGACTGTTGACTATAGCAGTAGACTGACTGTGGACTAGAGCAGGAGACTAGAGGCGACCCCGAATCCCTAGTTTCGGCTCGATAGGTCATTTGGTGTCTGAGTAAAACCCTAATTGGTGCTGAAAATCCACTTTTTTCCATGCCTTGCTATGAGGTCTTGAATGAGCTATCGGACAGAAACGTTAGGGTCCGTGTCTATGGGCCGAGCCGGTTTCAATGCACCTAGTCTTGTGTCTCTGAGACTTTTCTAAATGTCGCCATTTTAGTAATGGTCAAAATTAATTGAAGTCATTGCAAATGTACGAGGCTGTTTCTCGGTCCGAGAACCTTCTAGAGCCACCTAACTCACCACGCACTATCTACCTGAGGTCTAGAACAGGTTTCTAAAGTTTCGGAACTCTAGGTCTGACGGTTCTTTAAAAGTTGCAACAAGGTTAACTAATGCAGGGAATGTTTGTCTCTACGCACCCCAATGGGTCCCTACTTCCAAGCTGTGTGTGTGATTTAGTTTTCCTTTGAAATTTTATGGGAAGAATTACTGATTTACAGTTCATGGGGGTTACCTAGTCACACATATGAAGTTTTGGAGAGATGTGACTTTTCTAACCCTTCAAAACAGACAGTGTGACCCAATTAAAGGCACTTTCGGTTGGCACAGGAAGCTATAAGTAAACACATGTCTTGATTGACATAGCCACTTACAGAATCCTGAGTTTTAAGTCTTTAAGTTGAGAATTGACTGATCTACACAGGGTTGAATGCAGAGTCATTTTCACCTTTGCTGGTGATGTACATCCAAATACCTTTTGGGTGAATTTAACCACTTCCGGTTGCTCCAGGAAGCTTAGAATCGACACAGGTAGACCTCATAGTGGTCTGATGGACTGTCATAGAAGACAGGTTCATAAGGCATTCATAACCCACATAGGCTTCAGGTTGAATTTATAGGTGAAGCCAATGTATTCCTATGGGGAGAGAAGTCAATGCAAACTGTTTTTATGTAAACACCTTCTTTTAACTGTGAAGGGTTAATGCCACATGGTCAAGGTTAGGCTTGCACAGATCGGGAGGACCTTAGGAACAGTCCTGTGTTTGAATTGTCCTTCTAAACCTAACGGTTCCGCCGCTGTCAACCAAAATCAAATGACGTTGTGGTGCAGGCTTCAATGTGGGCCTATTTTTCTCATGGTCGCTGCGCTCAGACCGAGCGAGCTACGGTCAAGCGGGGCATCTCGTTGAACTCGGCACAGTCTGGACACTATGGTGATGCCATTTTTTGTGTTGATTTCAGAATGCCATTTTGGTGATGGTCCCTCTCCGCTTAAACATATTACAAATTAACAAAAGTCAACTAGCAAGTCAGTGTCCATCAGACAATTAGATGTCATTCTGACACCAAACTGATACTAATTGACACCAAACCCACTTTTTCCAACTCATTTAGAAGCCAACTATCACATATGTCAGAGCAGGCCCATAATTCACAGAGCCTTTAGTTTAAAACATAATAAAAACGTAAAACACATAGTTATGTTCTTGCTGCGGGTCCAGTTCGGACATTATGTGTAGTCCTATGTGAGGCGACCCCGAATCCCGAGTTTCGGCTCGATAGGTCCTTCGGTGCCCGAGTAAAACCCTAATTGGTGCTGAAAATCCACTTTTTTTCCATGACTTGCTACGGGGTCCTTGAATGAGCTATCTGACAGAAACGTTGGGGTCCGTCTCTATGGGCCGAGCCGGTTTCAATGCACCTAGTCTTTTGTCTCTGAGACTTTTCTAAATGTCTCCATTTTCATAATGGTCAAAATGAATTGAAGTCATTGCAAATGTACGAGGCTGTTTCTCGGTCCGAGAACCTTCTAGAGCCACCTAACTCACCACGCACTATCGACCTGAGGTCTAGAACAGGTTTCTAATGTTTCGGAACTCTAGGTCTGACGGTTCTTTTTTAGCT
This sequence comes from Oncorhynchus masou masou, assembly GCF_036934945.1. Classification (NCBI taxonomy): domain Eukaryota; kingdom Metazoa; phylum Chordata; class Actinopteri; order Salmoniformes; family Salmonidae; genus Oncorhynchus; species Oncorhynchus masou. The sequence continues at coordinate 87,778 of NW_027016748.1, forward strand.
CGAACAAAGCTAACTATTGGAGGCACTGTCAGTCTCTACGCACCCCAATACGTCCCTCCATCCAAGTTGTGTATCTGTGTGATTTAGTTTTCCTTTTAATTTTTATGGGAAAAATGACTGATTTACAGTTCATGGGGGTTGCCTAATCACACATATGAAGTTTTGGACAGATCTGATTTTTTTAACCCTTTCAAACAGCCCCTGAGACACCAATTATGGCACTTCCGGTTAGCACAGGAAGCTATAAGTCAACACATATCCTCATTGGAGTATGCTTTTACAGAATCCTGAGTTAAGTCTTTACGTTAAGAATTGACTGATTTACACAGGGTTCAATGCACTATGTCCATCAAATTGCAGGCAGGGTATGGATATACAATTTTAGTCGACACAGGTAGACCTCATAGTGTCCTGATGGACTGTCATCAAAGACAGGTTCATAAGGCATTCATAACCCACATAGGCCTCAGGTTGAATTTAGAGGAGCAGGCAATGTATTCCTATGGGGAGAGAAGTCAATGCAAACTGTTTGATGTAAACACCTTCTTTTAACTGTGAAGGGTTAATGCCACACGGTCAAGGTTAGGCTTGCACAGATCGGGAGGACCTTAGGAACATTCCTGTGTTTGAATTGTCCTTCTAAACCTAACAGTTCCGCTGCTGTCACCCAAAATCAAATGACGTTGTGGTGCAGGCTTCATTTTGGGCCTACTTTTCTCATGGTCGCTGCGCTTAGACCGAGCGAGCTACGGTCAAGCGGGATATCTCGTTGAACTCGGCACGGCCTTGGGATTATGTTTATGCCATTGCCTGCTCTCTGTGTCTTTAAGCACCGCGCTTTGTCACTCCATCCTTGCTGTGTGTGTGTGTGAGAGCTTTTCTTTGACATCTGTTGGGAGAAATGACTGATTTTACAGTTCAGGAGGGTTGCCTAATCACACATATGAAGTTTTGAAAAGATCTGACCTTTTTAACACTTGGAAACAGCCACTATGACACCATTTAAGGCACTTCCTGTTGGCACAGGAAGCTATAAATAAACCCATATCCTGATTGGGGTATGCCTTTACAGAATCCTGAGTTTTAAGTCTTTACGTTAAGAACTGAGTTATTTACGGAGGGTTTAGTGAGTGTGTGTTATTTCAGAAAATCATAGAAAATCACAGAAATCTTGCAGAGCTCCGCAGCACACTTTAAAAATATTCGTATGAACACCCTGCAACTGGATCTATAACTGTTGAAAAAAAACACCTATATTTGAACATCACCAATCTGTCATTGTGCGATTTCTCTTAATTGACGATAGATAAATGGTTGATTTGATTATTTTATAAAACGAAAACCGAATGTCCGACAAAGTTCATTTGATGACTTCCCGGAAGGTCTGGCCCTGCCGCTCGGCCCGACGCCGTCCCCGAGTTTTACAAATGTTTTCGGACGTCTAGTAAGGGACGGTACATTTGCAATATGGACTTTCTCACTAACCATACAGAAAATGTCGAAATGTCCCCTTAAGGTATGGGAGTACCAGTACAGAGTCAATGTGGAGGCTATATACAGGGAGTACCGGTACAGAGTCAAAGTAGAGGCTATATACAGGGTGTTACGGTGCAGAGTCAATGTGGAGGCTATATGAAGGGGGTACCGGTACAGAGTCAATGTGGAGGCTATATACAGGGAGTACCGGTACAGAGTCAATGTGGAGACTATATACAGGGGGTACCAGTACAGTACGGTTCCGGTTGGAGCGAGCGGTCGCATCTACACTTCGGTCCGCAGGTAGTATAACTTTTCATTACATTTCGTTATAGTACAACGGTTTGATTTGTCTAATCTTAGCAATTTCTTCTTAGCTAGCTACATAGCCGTCTTTGTATCAAAGATAATTGCATAATTATCGTATTTCGTCGTCCTAACGTATCTGCCCAGCAGCTAGCTAAGCAGCTAGCTAACATCCACTGTCCACCAGCACTGTAGAAACTATTACACTCAACTGAACGACTCGATTAGCGTAGTGTCAGCTAGCTACATAGTTGTCTTCGCTGTCTTCGTATCCAAGATAATTGTGCAGTTTAGAGTGTGTAGACTTAGAGTGATTATCTTAATTTACCGAGGTTAGCTAGCCAGCTATTTGTCGTCCTTAACGTAGGAGATGCTGCTAGCTAGCTAGCCAACAGCTAGCCAACCTCTACCGAATTGAACTTCAACTACCCGGTCAACATTCCGTCGCTCCACAGGTAGTATCACATTTTCATTTCACTTCATTACAGTACAACGGTTTGATTTGTTTGATCGTAGCTAGCCAGCTACATAGCCGTCTTTGTATCTAAGACAATTGTGTAGTCTAGAGCGATTTTCTAGGTTAGCTGGCCAGCTATTGTCGTTCTTTTAACGTAGCTAGCCAGCTAGCCCCCGAATAGCAGCACTGTAGTAACTATTACAGTACAACGGTTTGTTTTGTTTGATCGTAGCTAGCTAGCTACATAGCCGTCTTTGTATTTAAGACAATTGTGTAGCCTAGAGCGATTTTCTAGGTTAGCTAGCCAGCTATTGTCGTTCTTTTAAAGGTAACGTAACGCAATCAACCTGCTAGCTAGCCCCCGAATAGCAGCACTGTAGAAACTATTACACTCGACGGAACGACTTGATTAGTGTAGTGTCAACATCGCAGCCACTACCAGCTAGCCTATTCCAGCAGTACTGTATCATTTCAATCATTTTAGTCAATAAGATTCTTGCTACGTAAACTTAACTTTCTGAACATTCGAGACGTGTAGTCCACTTGTCATTCCAATCTCCTTTGCATTAGCGTAGCCTCTTCTGTAGCCTGTCAACTATGTGTCTATCTATCCCTGTTCTCTCCTCTCTGCACAGACCATACAAACGCTCCACACCGCGTGGCCGCGGCCACCCTAATCTGGTGGTCCCAGCGCGCACGACCCACGTGGAGTTCCTGGTCTCCGGTAGCCTCTGGAACTGCCGATCTGCGGCCAACAAGGCAGAGTTCATCTCAGCCTATGCCTCCCTCCAGTCCCTCGACTTCCTGGCACTGACGGAAACATGGATCACCACAGATAACACTGCTACTCCTACTGCTCTCTCTTCGTCCGCCCACGTGTTCTCGCACACCCGAGAGCTTCTGGTCAGCGGGGTGGTGGCACCGGGATCCTCATCTCTCCCAAGTGGTCATTCTCTCTTTCTCCCCTTACCCATCTGTCTATCGCCTCCTTTGAATCCCATGCTGTCACAGTTACCAGCCCTTTCAAGCTTAACATCCTTATCATTTATCGCCCTCCAGGTTCCCTCGGAGAGTTCATCAATGAGCTTGATGCCTTGATAAGCTCCTTTCCTGAGGACGGCTCACCTCTCACAGTCCTGGGCGACTTTAACCTCCCCACGTCTACCTTTGACTCATTCCTCTCTGCCTCCTTCTTTCCACTCCTCTCCTCTTTTGACCTCACCCTCTCACCTTCCCCCCTACTCACAAGGCAGGCAATACGCTCGACCTCATCTTTACTAGATGCTGTTCTTCCACTAACCTCATTGCAACTCCCTCCAAGTCTCCGACCACTACCTTGTATCCTTTTCCCTCTCGCTCTCATCCAACACTTCCCTCACTGCCCCTACTCGGATGGTATCGCGCCGTCCCAACCTTCGCTCTCTCTCCCCCGCTACTCTCTCCTCTTCCATCCTATCATCTCTTCCCTCTGCTCATACCTTCTCCAACCTTTCTCCTGATTCTGCCTCCTCAACCCTCCTCTCTTCCCTTTCTGCATCCTTTGACTCTCTATGTCCCCTATCCTCCAGGCCGGCTCGGTCCTCCCCTCCTGCTCCGTAGCTCGATGACTCATTGCGAGCTCACAGAACAGAGCTCCGGGCAGCCGAGCGGAAATGGAGGAAAACTCGCCTCCCTGCGGACCTGGCATCCTTTCACTCCCTCCTCTCTACATTTTCCTCCTCTGTCTCTGCTGCTAAAGCCACTTTCTACCACTCTAAATTCCAAGCATCTGCCTCTAACCCTAGGAAGCTCTTTGCCACCTTCTCCTCCCTCCTGAATCCGCCTCCCCCTCCCCCCTCCTCCCTCTCTGCAGATGACTTCGTCAACCATTTTGAAAAGAAGGTCGACGACATCCGATCCTCGTTTGCTAAGTCAAACGACACCGCTGGTTCTGCTCACACTGCCCTACCCTGTGCTCTGACCTCTTTCTCCCCTCTCTCTCCAGATGAAATCTCGCTTCTTGTGACGGCCGGCCGCCCAACAACCTGCCCGCTTGACCCTATCCCCTCCTCTCTTCTCCAGACCATTTCCGGAGACCTTCTCCCTTACCTCACCTCGCTCATCAACTCATCCCTGACCGCTGGCTACGTCCCTTTCGTCTTCAAGAGAGCGAGAGTTGCACCCCTTCTGAAAAAACCTACACTCGATCCCTCCGATGTCAACAACTACAGACCAGTATCCCTTCTTTCTTTTCTCTCCAAAACTCTTGAACGTGCCGTCCTTGGCCAGCTCTCCCGCTATCTCTCTCAGAATGACCTTCTTGATCCAAATCAGTCAGGTTTCAAGACTAGTCATTCAACTGAGACTGCTCTTCTCTGTATCACGGAGGCGCTCCGCACTGCTAAAGCTAACTCTCTCTCCTCTGCTCTCATCCTTCTAGACCTATCGGCTGCCTTCGATACTGTGAACCATCAGATCCTCCTCTCCACCCTCTCCGAGTTGGGCATCTCCGGCGCGGCCCACGCTTGGATTGCGTCCTACCTGACATGTCGCTCCTACCAGGTGGCGTGGCGAGAATCTGTCTCCTCGCCACGCGCTCTCACCACTGGTGTCCCCCAGGGCTCTGTTCTAGGCCCTCTCCTATTCTCGCTATACACCAAGTCACTTGGCTCTGTCATAACCTCACATTGTCTCTCCTATCATTGCTATGCAGACGACACACAATTAATCTTCTCCTTTCCCCCTTCTGATGACCAGGTGGCGAATCGCATCTCTGCATGTCTGGCAGACATATCAGTGTGGATGACGGATCACCACCTCAAGCTGAACCTCGGCAAGACGGAGCTGCTCTTCCTCCCGGGGAAGGACTGCCCGTTCCATGATCTCGCCATCACGGTTGACAACTCCATTGTGTCCTCCTCCCAGAGCGCTAAGAACCTTGGCGTGATCCTGGACAACACCCTGTCGTTCTCAACCAACATCATGGCGGGGCCCGTTCCTGTAGGTTCATGCTCTACAACATCCGCAGAGTACGACCCTGACTCACACAGGAAGCGGCGCAGGTCCTAATCCAGGCACTTGTCATCTCCCGTCTGGATTACTGCAACTCGCTGTTGGCTGGGCTCCCTGCCTGTGCCATTAAACCCCTACAACTCATCCAGAACGCCGCAGCCCGTCTGGTGTTCAACCTTCCCAAGTTCTCTCACGTCACCCCGCTCCTCCGCTCTCTCCACTGGCTTCCAGTTGAAGCTCGCATCCGCTACAAGACCATGGTGCTTGCCTACGGAGCTGTGAGGGGAACGGCACCGCAGTACCTCCAGGCTCTGATCAGGCCCTACACCCAAGCAAGGGCACTGCGTTCATCCACCTCTGGCCTGCTCGCCTACCTACCATTGAGGAAGTACAGTTCCCGCTCAGCCCAGTCAAAACTGTTCGCTGCTCTGGCCCCCAATGGTGGAACAAACTCCCTCACGACGCCAGGACAGCGGAGTCAATCACCACCTTCCGGAGACACCTGAAACCCCACCTCTTCAAGGAATACCTAGGATAGGATAAGTAATCCTTCTCACCACCCCCCCCCTTAATGATTTAGATGCACTATTGTAAAGTGGCTGTTCCACTGGATGTCAGAAGGTGAATTCACCAATTTGTAAGTCGCTCTGGATAAGAGCGTCTGCTAAATGACTTAAATGTAATGTAAATGTACAGAGTCAAAGTAGAGGCTATATACAGGGTGTTACGGTGCAGAGTCAATGTGGAGGCTATATGAAGGGGGTACCGGTACTGAGTCAATGTGGTGGCGATATACAGGGGGTACCGGTACAGAGTCAAATGTGGAGTATATACAGGGGAGTACCGGTACAGAGTCAATGTGGAGGCTATATACAGGGGGTACCGGTACAGAGTCAATGTGGAGACTATATACAGGGTGTTACGGTACAGAGTCAAATGTGGAGTATATGCAGGGGAGTACCGGTACAGAGTCAATGTGGAGGCTATATACAGGGGGTTACGGTACAGAGTCAATGTGGAGGCTATATACAGGGAGTACCGGTACAGAGTCAATCTGGAGGCTATATACAGGGGGTACCGGTACAGAGTCAATGTGGAGGCTATATACAGGGGGCACCGGTACAGAGTCAATGTGGAGGCTGTATACAGGGGGTACCGGTAAAGAGTCAATGTGGAGGCTATATACAGTGTATTACGGTACAGAGTCAATGTGGAGGCTATATACAGGGGGTACCGGTACAGAGTCAATGTGGAGGCTATATACAGGGTGTTACGGTACAGAGTCAATGTGGAGGCTATATACAGGGTGTACCAGTACAGAGTCAATGTAGAGGCTATATACAGGGTGTTACGGTACAGAGTCAATGTGGAGGCTATATACAGGGGGTACCGGTACAGAGTCAATGTGGAGGCTTTATACAGGGGGTAGATACAGGGGGTATACTAGAGCAGTAGACTGACTGTAGACTAGAGCAGTAGACTGACTGTAGACTAGAACAGTAGACTGACTGTAGACTAGAACAGTAGACTGACTTTAGACTAGAGCAGTAGACTGACTGTAGACTAGAACAGTAGACTGACTGTAGACTAGAGCAGTAGACTAGAGCAGTAGACTGACTGTAGACTAGAACAGTAGACTGACTGTAGACTAGAGCAGTAGACTAGAGCAGTAGACTGACTGGAGACTAGAGAAGTACATTGACTGTAGACTAGAGAATATGTTTGCATTTAAAACACAAAGCCTCCAAGAGTATCCCAATAGTTGTGAAGACAGTTTTCATTCTTAAAACAGAGGCAGTTGTTTTTTTCAAAGTAATTTCCTTCTCAATTCATTTCTCCCCTGGTCTGACAGTGAGTCTGGTCTGGCTTCACACAGATCGTGTAACAGGCTCCAGTCGTATGAGCGTGTGTGTGTGTGTGTGTGTGTGTGTGTGTGTGTGTGTGTGTGTTTTCAGCATTGGACCATCACCATATTTTATCCTCTCATTGCCCCCATGCCAGATCTGCTCCCAGATCTCTTCAGGAGAAATGACGGAGCAAACAAAGAAAGGTTAATAACAAACTTTTTAGAGGTTAAATTGAGTAAAGTACCTCACTACACACCATCACCACACACTACCACTACTCACCATCACCACACACTACCACTACTCACCATCACCATCACCACCACTACTCACCATCACCACACACTACCACCACTCACCATCACCACACACTACAACTACTCACCATCACCACACACTACCACTACTCACCATCACCACACACTACCACTACTCACCATCACCACACACTACCACTACTCACCATCACCATCACCACACACTACCACTACTCACCATCACCACACACTACAACTACTCACCATCACCACACACTACCACTACACACCATCACCACACACTACCACTACTCACCATCACCACACACTACCACTACTCACCATCACCACACACTACCACTACTCACCATCACCACACACTACCACTACTCACCATCACCACACACTACCACTACTCACCATCACCACACACTACCACTACTCACCATCACCACACACTACCACTACTCACCATCACCACACACTACAACTACACACCATCACCACACACTACCACTACACACCATCACCACACACTACAACTACACACCATCACACACACTACCACTACTCACCATCACCACACACTACCACTACTCACCATCAACACACACTACCACTACTCACAATCACCACACACTACCACTACTCACCATCACCACACACTACCACTACTCACCATCACCACACACTACAACTACACACCATCACCACACACTACCACTACACACCATCACCACACACTACAACTACACACCATCACCACACACTACCACTACTCACCATCACCACACACTACAACTACACACCATCACCACACACTACCACTACACACCATCACCACACACTACCACTACACACCATCAACACACACTACCACTACTCACCATCACCACACACTACCACTACACACCATCACCACACACTACCACTACACACCATCACCACACACACTACAACTACACACCATCACTACACACTACCACTACACACCATCACCACACACGCAACAACTACACACCATCACCACACACTACCACTACACACACCATCACCACACATTACCACTACTCACCATCACCACACACTACCACTGCTCACCATCACCACAGCACACCATCACCACACACTACCACTACACACACCATCACCACACAATACAACTACACACCATCACCACACACTACCACTACACACCATCACCACACACTACCACTACACACCATCACCACAACTACACACCATCACCACACAAACACACACACTACCACTACAAACCATCACCACACACACACACACACACACTACCACTACACGCCATCACCACACACACTACACACCATCGCCACACACACACTCACACACTACTACTACACAATATCACCACACACACTACCACTACACACCCTCACCACACACTACCACTACTCACCATCACCAGTCACTACCACTACACACCATCACCACACACAACAACTACACACCATCACCACACACTACAACTACACACCATCACCACACACTACCACTACTCACCATCACCACACACTACAACTACACACCATCACCACACACACTACCACTACTCACCATCACCACACACTACAACTACACACCATCACCACACACTACCACTACACACCATCACCACACACTACCACTACACACCATCACCACACACTACCACTACTCACCATCACCACACACTACCACTACTCACCATCACTACACACTACCACTACACACTACCACTACACACCATCACCACACACACAACAACTACACACCATCACCACACACTACCACTACACACACCATCACCACACATTACCACTACTCACCATCACCACTGCTCACCATCACCACACACTACCACTACTCACCATCACCACACACTACCACTACACACCATCACCACACACTACCACTACACACACCATCACCACACACTACTACTACACACCATCACCACACACTACCACTACACACCATCACCACACACTACCACTACACACACCATCACCACACACTACTACTACACACCATCACCACACACTACCACTACACACCATCACCACACACTACCACTACTCACCATCACCACACACTACCACTACTCACCATCACCACACACTACAACTACACACCATCACCACACACTACCACTACACACCATCACCACACACTACAACTACACACCATCACCACACACTACCACTACTCACCATCACCACACACTACAACTACACACCATCACCACACACTACCACTACACACCATCACCACACACTACCACTACACACCATCAACACACACTACCACTACTCACCATCACCACACACTACCACTACTCACCATCACCACACACTACCACTACACACCATCACACACACACTACAACTACACACCATCACTACACACTACCACTACACACCATCACCACACACGCAACAACTACACACCATCACCACACACTACCACTACACACACCATCACCACACATTACCACTACTCACCATCACCACACACTACCACTGCTCACCATCACCACAGCACACCATCACCACACACTACCACTACACACACCATCACCACACAATACAACTACACACCATCACCACACACTACCACTACACACCATCACCACACACTACCACTACACACCATCACCACAACTACACACCATCACCACACAAACACACACACTACCCCTACAAACCATCACCACACACACACACACACACACTACCACTACACGCCATCACCACACACACTACACACCATCGCCACACACACACTCACACACTACTACTACACAATATCACCACACACACTACCACAACACACCCTCACCACACACTACCACTACTCACCATCACCACACACTACCACTACTCACCATCACCAGTCACTACCACTACACACCATCACCACACACAACAACTACACACCATCACCACACACTACAACTACACACCATCACCACACACTACCACTACTCACCATCACCACACACTACAACTACACACCATCACCACACACACTACCACTACTCACCATCACCACACACTACAACTACACACCATCACCACACACTACCACTACACACCATCACCACACACTACCACTACACACCATCACCACACACTACCACTACTCACCATCACCACACACTACCACTACTCACCATCACTACACACTACCACTACACACTACCACTACACACCATCACCACACACACAACAACTACACACCATCACCACACACTACCACTACACACACCATCACCACACATTACCACTACTCACCATCACCACTGCTCACCATCACCACACACTACCACTACTCACCATCACCACACACTACCACTACACACCATCACCACACACTACCACTACACACACCATCACCACACACTACTACTACACACCATCACCACACACTACCACTACACACCATCACCACACACTACCACTACACACCATCACCACACACTACAACTACACACCATCACCACACACACACACACTACCACTACAAACCATCACCACACACACACACACTACCACTACACGCCATCACCACACACTACCACTACTCACCATCACCACACACTACCACTACTCACCATCACCACACACTACAACTACACACCATCACCACACACTACCACTACACACCATCACCACACACTACAACTACACACCATCACCACACACTACCACTACTCACCATCACCACACACTACAACTACACACCATCACCACACACTACCACTACACACCATCACCACACACTACCACTACACACCATCACCACACACTACCACTACTCACCATCACCACACACTACCACTACTCACCATCACTACACACTACCACTACACACTACCACTACACACCATCACCACACACACAACAACTACACACCATCACCACACACTACCACTACACACACCATCACCACACATTACCACTACTCACCATCACCACTGCTCACCATCACCACACACTACCACTACTCACCATCACCACACACTACCACTACACACCATCACCACACACTACCACTACACACACCATCACCACACACTACTACTACACACCATCACCACACACTACCACTACACACCATCACCACACACTACCACTACACACACCATCACCACACACTACTACTACACACCATCACCACACACTACCACTACACACCATCACCACACACTACCACTACTCACCATCACCACACACTACCACTACTCACCATCACCACACACTACAACTACACACCATCACCACACACTACCACTACACACCATCACCACACACTACAACTACACACCATCACCACACACTACCACTACTCACCATCACCACACACTACAACTACACACCATCACCACACACTACCACTACACACCATCACCACACACTACCACTACACACCATCAACACACACTACCACTACTCACCATCACCACACACTACCACTACACACCATCACCACACACTACCACTACACACCATCACCACACACACTACAACTACACACCATCACTACACACTACCACTACACACCATCACCACACACGCAACAACTACACACCATCACCACACACTACCACTACACACACCATCACCACACATTACCACTACTCACCATCACCACACACTACCACTGCTCACCATCACCACAGCACACCATCACCACACACTACCACTACACACACCATCACCACACAATACAACTACACACCATCACCACACACTACCACTACACACCATCACCACACACTACCACTACACACCATCACCACAACTACACACCATCACCACACAAACACACACACTACCCCTACAAACCATCACCACACACACACACACACACTACCACTACACGCCATCACACACACACTACACACCATCGCCACACACACACTCACACACTACTACTACACAATATCACCACACACACTACCACTACACACCCTCACCACACACTACCACTACTCACCATCACCACACACTACCACTACTCACCATCACCAGTCACTACCACTACACACCATCACCACACACAACAACTACACACCATCACCACACACTACAACTACACACCATCACCACACACTACCACTACTCACCATCACCACACACTACAACTACACACCATCACCACACACACTACCACTACTCACCATCACCACACACTACAACTACACACCATCACCACACACTACCACTACACACCATCACCACACACTACCACTACACACCATCACCACACACTACCACTACTCACCATCACCACACACTACCACTACTCACCATCACTACACACTACCACTACACACTACCACTACACACCATCACCACACACACAACAACTACACACCATCACCACACACTACCACTACACACACCATCACCACACATTACCACTACTCACCATCACCACTGCTCACCATCACCACACACTACCACTACTCACCATCACCACACACTACCACTACACACCATCACCACACACTACCACTACACACACCATCACCACACACTACCACTACACACCATCACCACACACTACCACTACACACCATCACCACACACTACAACTACACACCATCACCACACACACACACACTACCACTACAAACCATCACCACACACACACACACTACCACTACACGCCATCACCACACACTACCACTACTCACCATCACCACACACTACCACTACTCACCATCACCACACACTACCACTACTCACCATCACCACACACTACAACTACACACCATCACCACACACTACCACTACACACCATCACCACACACTACAACTACACACCATCACCACACACTACCACTACTCACCATCACCACACACTACCACTACTCACCATCACCACACACTACAACTACACACCATCACCACACACTACCACTACACACCATCACCACACACTACCACTACACACCATCACCACACACTACCACTACTCACCATCACCACACACTACAACTACACACCATCACCACACACTACCACTACACACCATCACCACACACACTACAACTACACACCATCACTACACACTACCACTACACACCATCACCACACACGCAACAACTACACACCATCACCACACACTACCACTACACACACCATCACCACACATTACCACTACTCACCATCACCACACACTACCACTGCTCACCATCACCACAGCACACCATCACCACACACTACCACTACACACACCATCACCACACAATACAACTACACACCATCACCACACACTACCACTACACACCATCACCACACACTACCACTACACACCATCACCACAACTACACACCATCACCACACAAACACACACACTACCACTACAAACCATCACCACACACACACACACACTACCACTACACGCCATCACCACACACACTACACACCATCGCCACACACACACTCACACACTACTACTACACAATATCACCACACACACTACCACTACACACCCTCACCACACACTACAACTACACACCATCACCACACACTACCACTACTCACCATCACCATCACCACACACTACCACTACTCACAATCACCATCACCACACACTACCACTACTCACCATCACCATCACCACACACTACCACTACTCACCATCACCACACACTACAACTACACACCATCACCACACACACTACCACTACTCACCATCACCACACACTACCACTACACACCATCACCACACACTACCACTACACACCATCACCACACACTACCACTACTCACCATCACCACACACTACAACTACACACCATCACCACACACTACCACTACACACCATCACCACACACACTACAACTACACACCATCACTACACACTACCACTACACACCATCACCACACACGCAACAACTACACACCATCACCACACACTACCACTACACACACCATCACCACACATTACCACTACTCACCATCACCACACACTACCACTGCTCACCATCACCACAGCACACCATCACCACACACTACCACTACACACAACATCACCACACAATACAACTACACACCATCACCACACACTACCACTACACACCATCACCACACACTACCACTACACACCATCACCACAACTACACACCATCACCACACAAACACACGCACTACCACTACAAACCATCACCTCACACACACACACTACCACTACACGCCATCACCACACACACTACACACCATCGCCACACACACACTCACACACTACTACTACACAATATCACCACACACACTACCACTACACACCCTCACCACACACTACCACTACTCACCATCACCACACACTACCACTACTCACCATCACCAGTCACTACCACTACACACCATCACCACACACAACAACTACACACCATCACCACACACTACAACTACACACCATCACCACACACTACCACTACACACCATCACCACACACTACCACTACACACCATCACCACACACTACCACTACTCACCATCACCACACACTACAACTACACACCATCACCACACACTACCACTACACACCATCACCACACACACTACAACTACACACCATCACTACACACTACCACTACACACCATCACCACACACGCAACAACTACACACCATCACCACACACTACCACTACACACACCATCACCACACATTACCACTACTCACCATCACCACACACTACCACTGCTCACCATCACCACAGCACACCATCACCACACACTACCACTACACACACCATCACCACACAATACAACTACACACCATCACCACACACTACCACTACACACCATCACCACACACTACCACTACACACCATCACCACAACTACACACCATCACCACACAAACACACACACTACCACTACAAACCATCACCACACACACACACACACTACCACTACACGCCATCACCACACACACTACACACCATCGCCACACACACACTCACACACTACTACTACACAATATCACCACACACACTACCACTACACACCCTCACCACACACTACAACTACACACCATCACCACACACTACCACTACTCACCATCACCATCACCACACACTACCACTACTCACAATCACCATCACCACACACTACCACTACTCACCATCACCATCACCACACACTACCACTACTCACCATCACCACACACTACAACTACACACCATCACACACACACACTACCACTACTCACCATCACCACACACTACCACTACACACCATCACCACACACTACCACTACACACCATCACCACACACTACCACTACTCACCATCACCACACACTACAACTACACACCATCACCACACACTACCACTACACACCATCACCACACACACTACAACTACACACCATCACTACACACTACCACTACACACCATCACCACACACGCAACAACTACACACCATCACCACACACTACCACTACACACACCATCACCACACATTACCACTACTCACCATCACCACACACTACCACTGCACACCATCACCACAGCACACCATCACCACACACTACACTACACACACCATCACCACACAATACAACTACACACCATCACCACACACTACCACTACACACCATCACCACACACTACCACTACACACCATCACCACAACTACACACCATCACCACACAAACACACGCACTACCACTACAAACCATCACCTCACACACACACACTACCACTACACGCCATCACACACACACTACACACCATCGCCACACACACACTCACACACTACTACTACACAATATCACCACACACACTACCACTACACACCCTCACCACACACTACCACTACTCACCATCACCACACACTACCACTACTCACCATCACCAGTCACTACCACTACACACCATCACCACACACAACAACTACACACCATCACCACACACTACAACTACACACCATCACCACACACTACCACTACACACCATCACCACACACACAACAACTACACACCATCACCACGCACTACCACTACACACACCATCACCACACACTACCACTACACACCATCACCACACACTACCACTACACACCATCACCACACACACTACAACTACACACCATCACTACACACTACCACTACACACCATCACCACACACACAACAACTACACACCATCACCACACACTACCACTACACACACCATCACCACACATTACCCCTACTCACCATCACCACACACTACCACTGCTCACCATCACCACAGCACACCATCACCACACACTACCACTACACACACCATCAACACACAATACAACTACACACCATCACCACACACTACCACTACACACCATCACCACACACTACCACTACACACCATCACCACAACTACACACCATCACCACACAAACACACACACTACCACTACAAACCATCACCACACACACACACACTACCACTACACGCCATCACCACACACACTACACACCATCGCCACACACACACTCACACACTACTACTACACAATATCACCACACACACTACCACTACACACCCTCACCACACACTACCACTACTCACCATCACCACACACTACCACTACTCACCATCACCTGTCACTACCACTACAAACCATCACCACACACACACACTACCACTGCACGCCATCACCACACACACTACACACCATCACCACACATACACACACACACACTACTACTACACAATATCACCACACACACTACCACTACACACCCTCACCACACACACACACTACAACTACACACCCTCACCACACACACACACTACCACTACACACCATCACCACACACACACACACACACACACACACACACACACACACACACACACACACACACACACACACACACACACACACACACACACACACACACACTACTACACAATATCACCACACACACACACTACCACTACACACCATCACCACACAAACACACACTACCACTACACACCATCACCAGACACACACACCACACACACACTACCACTACACACCATCACCACACACACACACACACACACACACACACACACACACACACACACACACACACACACACACACACACACACACACACACACTACCGCTACACACCATCACCACACACACACACACACGACGCACCATCACCACACACACGACGCACCATCGCCACACACACTACTACTTCAAAATATCACTACACACACTACCACTACACACCCTCACCACACACACACACTTCCACTACACACCATATCTTCATCACCACACACTACAACTACACACCATCACCACACACTACAACTACACACCATCACCACACACACTACTACTACACAATATCACCACACACACTACCAATACACACCCTCACCACACACACACACTACCACTACACACCCTCACCACACACACACACTACTACTACACAATATCACCACACACACTACCACTACACACCCTCACCACACACCCACACTACCACCACACACCCTCACCACACACACACACACACACTACCACTACACACCATATCTTCATCACCACACACTACAACTACACACCATCACCATCACCACACACTACAACTACACACCATCACCATCACCACACACTACAACTACACACCATCAACACACACTACCACTACACACCATCACCACACACACTACAACTACACACCATCACCACACATAACATCACCACACACACCATCACCACAAACACTACCACTACACACCATCACCACACACTACCACTACACACCACCACCACACATAACATCACCACACACACCATCACCACACAATACAACTACACACCATCACCACACACTACAACTACACACCATCACCATCACCACACACTACAACTACACACCATCACCACACACTACCACTACTCACCATCAACATCACCACAACTACACACCATCACCATCACCACATACTACAACTACACACCATCACCACACACTACAACTACACACCATCACCACACACACACACACTACCACTACCAACCATCACCACACACACACACACACTACCACTACACGCCATCACCACACACACTACACACCATCGCCACACATACACACACACACACTACTACACAATATCACCACACACACTACCACTACACACCCTCACCACACACACACTACCACTACACACCCTCACCACACACACACACTACCACTACACACCATCACCACACACACACACACACACACACACACACACACACACACGCACACACACACACACACTACTACTACACAATATCACCACACACACACACTACCACTACACACCATCACCACACACACACACTACCACTACACACCATCACCAGACACACACACCACACACACACTACCACTACACACCATCACCACACACACACACACACACACACACACACACACACACACACACACACACACACACACACACACACACACACTACCGCTACACACCATCACCACACACACACACACACACTACACACCATCACCACACACACGACGCACCATCGCCACACACACTACTACTTCAAAATATCACCACACACACTACCACTACACACCCTCACCACACACACACACTACCACTACACACCATATCTTCATCACCACACACTACAACTACACACCATCACCACACACTACAACTACACACCATCACCACACACACTACTACTACACAATATCACCACACACTACCAATACACACCCTCACCACACACACACACTACCACTACACACCATCACCACACACACACACACTACACACCATCACCACACACACACACACACACACTACTACTACACAATATCACCACACACACTACCACTACACACCCTCACCACACACCCACACTACCACTACACACCCTCACCACACACACACACTACCACTACACACCATATCTTCATCACGACACACTACAACTACACACCATCACCATCACCACACACTACAACTACACACCATCACCACACACTACCACTACACACCATCACCACACACACTACAACTACACACCATCACCACACATAACATCACCACACACACCATCACCACACACACTACCACTACACACCATCACCACACACTACCACTACTCACCATCACCACAACTACACACCATCACCATCACCACATACTACAACTACACACCATCACCACACACTATCACTACACACCATCACCACACACTACAACTACACACCCTCACCACACACACACACTACCACTACACACCCTCACCACACACACACACTACCACTACACACCATCACCACACACACACACACACACACACACACACACACTACTACTACACAATATCACCACACACACACACACACTACCACTACACACCATCACCACACACACACACACTACCACTACTCACCATCACCAGACACACACACCACACACACACTACCACTACACACCATCACCACACACACACACACACACACACACACACACACACACTACCGCTACACACCATCACCACACACACACACACACACTACACACCATCACCACACACACGACGCACCATCGCCACACACACTACTACTTCAAAATATCACCACACACACTACCACTACACAACCTCACCACACACACACACTACCACTACACACCATATCTTCATCACCACACACTACAACTACACACCATCACCACACACTACAACTACACACCATCACCACACACACTACTACTACACAATATCACCACACACACTACCAATACACACCCTCACCACACACACACACTACCACTACACACCCTCACCACACACACACACTACAACTACACACCATCACCATCACCACACACTACCACTACTCACCATCACCATCACCACATACTACCACTACACACCATCACCACACACTACAACTACACACCATCACCACACACACACTACCACTACAAACCATCACCACACACACACACACACACTACCACTACACGCTATCACCACACACACTACACACCATCGCCACACATACACACACAAACACTACTACACAATATCACCACACACACTACCACTACACACCCTCACCACACACACACACTACCACTACACACCCTCACCACACACACACACACTACCACTACACACCATCACCACACACACACACACACTACTACTACACAATATCACCACACACACACACACTACCACTACACACCATCACCACACACACACACTACCACTACACACCATCACCAGACACACACACCACACACACACTACCACTACACACCATCACCACACACACACACACACACACACACACACACACACACACACACACACACACGCACACACACACACTAACACTACACACCATCACCACACACACACAAACTACACACCATCACCACACACACGACACACCATCGCCACACACACTACTACTTCAAAATATCACCACACACACTACCACTACACACCCTCACCACACACACACACACTACCACTACACACCATATCTTCATCACCACACACTACAACTACACACCATCACCACACACTACAACTACACACCATCACCACACACACTACTACTACACAATATCACCACACACACTACCAATACACACCCTCACCACACACACACACTACCACTACACACCCTCACCACACACACACACTACCACTACACACCATCACCACACACACACACACTATCACCACACACACACACACACACGACTACTACACAATATCACCACACACACTACCACTACACACCCTCATCACACACCCACACTACCACTACACACCCTCACCACACACACACACTACCACTACACACCATATCTTCATCACCACACACTACAACTACACACCATCACCATCACCACACACTACAACTACACACCATCACCACACACTACCACTACACACCATCACCACACACACTACAACTACACACCATCACCACACATAACATCACCACACACACCATCACCACACACACTACCACTACACACCATCACCACACACTACCACTACACACCACCACCACACATAACATCACCACACACACCATCACCACACACTACAACTACACACCATCACCACACACTACAACTACACACCATCACCATCACCACACACTACAACTACACACCATCACCACACACTATCACTACACACCATCACCACACACTACCACTACTCACCATCACCACAACTACACACCATCACCATCACCACATACTACAACTACACACCATCACCACACACACACACACACTACACACCATCACCACACACACACACACACACACACTACTACTACACAATATCACCACACACACTACCACTACACACCCTCACCACACACCCACACTACCACTACACACCCTCACCACACACACACACTACCACTACACACCATATCTTCATCACCACACACTACAACTACACACCATCACCATCACCACACACTACAACAACACACCATCACCATCACCACACACTACAACTACACACCATCACCACACACTACCACTACACACCATCACCACACACACTACAACTACACACCATCACCACACATAACATCACCACACACACCATCACCACACACACTACCACTACACACCATCACCACACACTACCGCTACACACCATCACCACACACTACCGCTACACACCATCACCACACACTACCACTACACACCATCACCACACACTACCACTACACACCATCACCACACACTACCACTACACACCATCACCACACACTACCACTACACACCATCACCACACACTACCACTACACACCATCACCACACACTACCACTACACACCATCACCACACACTACCGCTACACACCATCACCACACACTACCACTACACACCATCACCACACACACTACAACTACACACCATCACCACACATAACATCACCACACACACCATCACCACACACACTACCACTACACACCATCACCACACACTACCGCTACACACCATCACCACACACTACCGCTACACACCATCACCACACACTACCACTACACACCATCACCACACACTACCACTACACACCATCACCACACACTACCGCTACACACCATCACCACACACTACCACTACACACCATCACCACACACTACCACTACACACCATCACCACACACTACCGCTACACACCATCACCACACACTACCGCTACACACCATCACCACACACTACCACTACATATACAGATGGAAATGTTCCCTATAAAACTGTCCTGTCAGATTATGCTGCCTTTTACATTAATAATATTATTTGATGTCACAATGTGTTTGTGTAAGAAGAGAACAGATTCTAATGGTGAAGTGAACATGGTCACGTATCGTATCCGGGGCTGGTGTTGACACGCTGGAGCCTTGGGGAGGAACAGAAATGAAATGCAAATGAGACGAAAATAAGTAAAAACAGAGAGTGGTTTGGGGTGGCTGTTATAAGAGCTATACATCAGAGAGAGAGAGAGAGAGAGAGAGAGGAAGAGAGAGAAAGAGAGCTCCCACTGAAATGCAGATTTAAAGATCTATGTGAACTTGGAGTGAATCCTAACGATCCGCTAGCCCACATTCATCATATGTGTTCAGTTTATTAACTAACCTTGTCAACCTCTTGATTACCTATGTAATGTATGGGATCTCATACGCTGTTTTTACAAACACAGTAAGACAATCAAGGGCCAGCATTATTTCCTGGAATTTAGGAAAATACTGCACTTGAATCATTTGATGATTTTTTAAATCTTACCGAGAACTGGCATGCTCAAACGTTCCAAGCCCTCTTCACACAAGCCCTCTTTTCCAGAGCATTGTCAGGCATTGCCAACAGGGAGGGAGCTCATTAAATAGGTTATAAATTCATAAAAATCATTAAACTATATTCACAGAATTTAAAAGCAACAACAATGTGAACATTTTGAAAAAAAAAGGTTTTCAACATTGTTTAACCTCTACAAAGCTGATGCTAGCTAGCTAGCTAGCTTCTTCCATAGACTTCACTGGTTAGCTATCTAGCAATCTGAGATCTCATTGGTCCAATGTTTTGAAAGCAGCTTGCTAACCTTGTCCAGCTAACACATGTATCTATTATCTAATGTTATCCTAAGTAATGTCATTTCTCTGCACTGTTTCTGTTGAAATTGATCGGCTCTATATTTACCTGCTTATTCCCTGCCATGGTGCATGTCTTTTAGGGATGCCTTCCGTTTATATTTGATTTATTTGATTTATTTTCCCTCTGATCACTTATTTATCCTCCCTTACTCCAATGTATTCCATATTGCCCACTTCCTCATCAGACAGTAGCAAAATACTGTTAGAAACAGTGGTAATTTCACTTTGAAAAGGGTAGTGGACATTTCCAGATCATAGTCTAACACGAATGAGACTGTATCAGCATGTTAAAAGGCAACAAAATAATCCAAGTGACTAGTGACTGAATATATATCTAATAAACATTCCTAAACTATACTTTTGTAGACCTGTTAAATTACTCTAGCATATAAAAAGGTTAGAAATGAATTGTCTATTTATTTCAGAAGATATAACATTTGTTGATGAAGGAAACATTGGATGACTTGGTGAAGGTGTGGTTATTGCTCACACCTTCTCCACTACTGTCCCGTCGATGTGGGTAGGGGGGAGGGGCTCCATCTTCTGTTTCCTGAAGTCCACAATCATCTCCTTTGTATTGTTTCCTTCTTATCCTTTATCCGTGGTGCTCGTTCAACATAGCATTAGGAGAGTCCTGTGAACATCAACAGTCCTGAACATGACATTCTGTAAAGCACCTTCTTCCTAATTGAGAAACTTGACATATTGGCACAATATGAAATCTGATGGGCAACAGCATCACCCCTGTAACCTCCATAAAGTCTACAGACACGTTTAAAGATTCAGTCAATCACATTGCCATGATCTGTAGAAGCTGTTATTATCAAATTGAAAATGTATTATAATTACATCGAAAACTTTGTTGATTCATGTCCAACATGCTAATTGAGGAGTGTTCACTATTTGGACCAGCAGCACGACCAGGGTCTCAGGTCATCCAGAAGAGAGAGAGAGACAGAGAGACAGAGGGTGGTTCAGTGGTGGGAAGGTGGGTGGATGGGAAGAGAGGAGGGAGCTCCCACTGAAATAAAGATACAAATATATATGCGGGGGGGGGGGGGTGATTAGGGGGAGAATGCTTAAGAAAACACAGTACACCATATAAGTAAAGCTAATCCTAGCAAATGGCACATAAGCTATTGCAGCATAATTACTGGGGACTGAGACAGAGGGGTTGGGAGACACTGTGGCGCTGTTCAACGGACAGGGCCAACCAGGAAGGAGATTACCCAACCACTCTGAGACACAGTCGTCGTAGAGCTGATATGGGAAAAACAATACTATGTGGTGCAATGAACAGTTGTAGCAGCTAATGACAATGAACAATAGTACATGAGTGTAGCCGTAGCAGCTAATGATAAACAACAGTACATGAGTTTAGTTGTAGCAGCTAATGACAATAAACAATAGTAAATGACTTGAGCCGTAGCAGCTAATGACAAACAACAGTGAATGAGTGTAGTTGTAGCAGCTAATGACAATAAACAATAGTAAATGAGTTTAGCCGTAGCAGCTAATGACAATAAACAATAGTACATGAGTGTAGCCGTAGCAGCTAATGATAAACAACAGTAAATGAGTGTAGTTGTAGCAGCTAATGACAATAAACAATAGTAAATGAGTTTAGCCGTAGCAGCTAATGACAATAAACAATAGTACATGAGTGTAGCCGTAGCAGCTAATGACAAACAATAGTAAATTAGTTTAGCCGTAGCAGCGAATGATAAACAACAGTACATGAGTTTAGTTGTAGCAGCTAATGACAATAAACAATAGTAAATGAGTTGAGCCGTAGCAGCTAATGACAAACAACAGTAAATGAGTTGAGCCGTAGCAGCTAATGACAAACAACAGTAAATGAGTTGAGCCGTAGCAGCTAATGACAAACAACAGTAAATGAGTTGAGCCGTAGCAGCTAATGACAAACAACAGTAAATGAGTTGAGCCGTAGCAGCTAATGACAAACAACAGTAAATGAGTTGAGCCATAGCAGCTAATGACAAACAACAGTACATGAGTTTAGCCGTAGCAGCTAATGACAAACAACAGTAAATGAGTTGAGCCGTAGCAGCTAATGACAAACAACAGTACATGAGTTTAGCCGTAGCAGCTACTGATAAACAATAGTAAATGAGTTTAGTTGTAGCAGCTAATGACAATAAACAATAGTAAATGATTTTCGCTGTAGCAGCTAATGACAATAAACAATTGTACATGAGTGTAGCGGTAGCAGCTAATGACAAACACTTGTAAATGAGTTTAGCCGCAGCAGCTAATGACAATAAACAACAGTAAATGAGTTTAGCCGTAGCATCTAATGACAATAAACAGTAGTAAATGAGTGTAGAGGTAGCAGTTAATGACAAACAATAGTAAATGAGTTTAGCCGTAGCAGCTAATGACAAACAATAGTAAATGAGTTTAGCCGTTGCAGCTAATGGCAATAAACAAATGTACATGAGTGTAGCGGTAGCAGCTAATGACAAACAATAGTACATGAGTTTAGCCGCAGTAGCAAATGACAATAAACAATAGTAAATTAGTTTAGCGGTAGCAGCTAATGACAAACAATAGTAAATGAGTTTAGCCGTAGCAGCTAATGACAGTAAACAATAGTACATGAGTTTAGCGGTAGCAGCTAATGCCAAACAATAGTAAATGAGTTTAGCCGTAGCAGCTAATGCCAATAAACAATTGTACATGAGTGTAGCGGTAGCAGTTAATGACAAACAATAGTAAATGAGTTTAGCCGTAGCAGCTAATGACAAACAATAGTAATTGAGTTTAGTTGTAGCAGCTAATGACAAACAATAGTAAATGAGTTTAGCCGCAGCAGCTAATTACAATAAACAATAGTAAATGAGTGTAGCGGTAGCAGCTAATGACAATAAACAATAGCAAATTAGTTTAGCCGTAGCAGCTAATGACAATAAACAATAGTTCTTGAGTTTAGCGGTAGCAGCTAATGATAAACAATAGTAAATGAGTTTAGTTGTAGCAGCTAATGACAAACAATAGTAAATGAGTTTAGTTGTAGCAGCTAATGACAAACAATATTAAATGTGTTTAGCCATAGCAGCTAATGACAAACAATATTAAATGAGTTTAGCCGTAGCAGCTAATGACAAACAATATTAAATGAGTTTAGCCGTAGCAGCTAATGACAGTAAACAATAGTACATGAGTTTAGCGGTAGCAGCTAATGCCAAACAATAGTAAATGAGTTTAGCCGTAGCAGCTAATGCCAATAAACAATTGTACATGAGTGTAGCGGTAGCAGTTAATGACAAACAATAGTAAATGAGTTTAGCCGTAGCAGCTAATGACAAACAACAGTAAATGAGTTTAGTTGTAGCAGCTAATGACAAACAATAGTAATTGAGTTTAGTTGTAGCAGCTAATGACAAACAATAGTAAATGAGTTTAGCCGCAGCAGCTAATTACAATAAACAATAGTAAATGAGTGTAGCGGTAGCAGCTAATGACAATAAACAATAGCAAATTAGTTTAGCCGTAGCAGCTAATGACAATAAACAATAGTACTTGAGTTTAGCGGTAGCAGCTAATGATAAACAATAGTAAATGAGTTTAGTTGTAGCAGCTAATGACAAACAATAGTAAATGAGTTTAGTTGTAGCAGCTAATGACAAACAATATTAAATGTGTTTAGCCATAGCAGCTAATGACAAACAATATTAAATGAGTTTAGCCGTAGCAGCTAATGACAAACAATATTAAATGAGTTTAGCCGTAGCAGCTAATGACAATAAACAATAGTACATGAGTTTAGACGTAGCAGCTAATGACAATAAACAACAGTAAATGAGTTTAGCCATAGCAGCTAATGACAATAAACAGTAGTAAATGAGTGTAGAGGTAGCAGTTAATGACAAACAATAGTAAATGAGTTTAGCCGTAGCAGCTAATGACAAACAATAGTAAATGAGTTTAGCCGTTGCAGCTAATGACAATAAACAAATGTACATGAGTGTAGCGGTAGCAGCTAATGACAAACAATAGTACATGAGTTTAGCCGCAGCAGCTAATGCCAATAAACAATTGTACATGAGTGTAGCGGTAGCAGTTAATGACAAACAATAGTAAATGAGTTTAGCCGTAGCAGCTAATGACAAACAACAGTAAATGAGTTTAGTTGTAGCAGCTAATGACAAACAATAGTAATTGAGTTTAGTTGTAGCAGCTAATGACAAACAATAGTAAATGAGTTTAGCCGCAGCAGCTAATTACAATAAACAATAGTAAATGAGTGTAAGCGGTAGCAGCTAATGACAATAAACAATAGCAAATTAGTTTAGCCGTAGCAGCTAATGACAATAAACAATAGTACTTGAGTTTAGCGGTAGCAGCTAATGATAAACAATAGTAAATGAGTTTAGTTGTAGCAGCTAATGACAAACAATAGTAAATGAGTTTAGTTGTAGCAGCTAATGACAAACAATATTAAATGTGTTTAGCCATAGCAGCTAATGACAAACAATATTAAATGAGTTTAGCCGTAGCAGCTAATGACAAACAATATTAAATGAGTTTAGCCGTAGCAGCTAATGACAGTAAACAATAGTACATGAGTTTAGCGGTAGCAGCTAATGCCAAACAATAGTAAATGAGTTTAGCCGTAGCAGCTAATGCCAATAAACAATTGTACATGAGTGTAGCGGTAGCAGTTAATGACAAACAATAGTAAATGAGTTTAGCCGTAGCAGCTAATGACAAACAACAGTAAATGAGTTTAGTTGTAGCAGCTAATGACAAACAATAGTAATTGAGTTTAGTTGTAGCAGCTAATGACAAACAATAGTAAATGAGTTTAGCCGCAGCAGCTAATTACAATAAACAATAGTAAATGAGTGTAGCGGTAGCAGCTAATGACAATAAACAATAGCAAATTAGTTTAGCCGTAGCAGCTAATGACAATAAACAATAGTACTTGAGTTTAGCGGTAGCAGCTAATGATAAACAATAGTAAATGAGTTTAGTTGTAGCAGCTAATGACAAACAATAGTAAATGAGTTTAGTTGTAGCAGCTAATGACAAACAATATTAAATGTGTTTAGCCATAGCAGCTAATGACAAACAATATTAAATGAGTTTAGCCGTAGCAGCTAATGACAAACAATATTAAATGAGTTTAGCCGTAGCAGCTAATGACAATAAACAATAGTACATGAGTTTAGACGTAGCAGCTAATGACAATAAACAATAGTAAATGAGTTTAGCCGTAGCAGCTAATGACAATAAACAATTGTACATGAGTGTAGCGGTAGCAGCTAATGACAAACACTAGTAAATGAGTTTAGCCGCAGCAGCTAATGACAATAAACAACAGTAAATGAGTTTAGCCATAGCAGCTAATGACAATAAACAGTAGTAAATGAGTGTAGAGGTAGCAGTTAATGACAAACAATAGTAAATGAGTTTAGCCGTAGCAGCTAATGACAAACAATAGTAAATGAGTTTAGCCGTTGCAGCTAATGACAATAAACAAATGTACATGAGTGTAGCGGTAGCAGCTAATGACAAACAATAGTACATGAGTTTAGCCGCAGCAGCTAATGCCAATAAACAATTGTACATGAGTGTAGCGGTAGCAGTTAATGACAAACAATAGTAAATGAGTTTAGCCGTAGCAGCTAATGACAAACAACAGTAAATGAGTTTAGTTGTAGCAGCTAATGACAAACAATAGTAATTGAGTTTAGTTGTAGCAGCTAATGACAAACAATAGTAAATGAGTTTAGCCGCAGCAGCTAATTACAATAAACAATAGTAAATGAGTGTAGCGGTAGCAGCTAATGACAATAAACAATAGTAAATTAGTTTAGCCGTAGCAGCTAATGACAATAAACAATAGTACTTGAGTTTAGCGGTAGCAGCTAATGATAAACAATAGTAAATGAGTTTAGTTGTAGCAGCTAATGACAAACAATAGTAAATGAGTTTAGTTGTAGCAGCTAATGACAAACAATATTAAATGAGTTTAGTTGTAGCAGCTAATGACAAACAATATTAAATGTGTTTAGCCATAGCAGCTAATGACAAACAATATTAAATGAGTTTAGCCGTAGCAGCTAATGACAATAAACAATAGTACATGGGTTTAGACGTAGCAGCTAATGACAATAAACAATAGTAAATGAGTTTAGCCGTAGCAGCTAATGACAAACAATATTAAATGAGTTTAGCCGTAGCAGCTAATGACAATAAACAATAGTACATGAGTTTAGACGTAGCAGCTAATGACAATAAACAATAGTAAATGAGTTTAGCCGTAGCAGCTAATGACAATAAACAATTGTACATGAGTTTAGCCGTAGCAGCTAATGACAAACAATAGTAAATGAGTTTAGCCGTAGCAGCTAATGACAAACAATAGTAAATGAGTTTAGCCGTTGCAGCTAATGACAATAAACAAATGTACATGAGTGTAGCGGTAGCAGCTAATGACAAACAATAGTACATGAGTTTAGCCGTAGCAGCTAATGACAAACAACAGTAAATGAGTTTAGTTGTTGCAGCTAATGACAAACAATAGTAATTGAGTTTAGTTGTAGCAGCTAATGACAAACAATAGTAAATGAGTTTAGCCGCAGCAGCTAATTACAATAAACAATAGTAAATGAGTGTAGCGGTAGCAGCTAATGACAATAAACAATAGTAAATTAGTTTAGCCGTAGCAGCTAATGACAATAAACAATAGTACTTGAGTTTAGCGGTAGCAGCTAATGATAAACAATAGTAAATGAGTTTAGTTGTAGCAGCTAATGACACACAATAGTAAATGAGTTTAGTTGTAGCAGCTAATGACAAACAATATTAAATGTGTTTAGCCATAGCAGCTAATGACAAACAATATTAAATGAGTTTAGCCGTAGCAGCTAACGACAAACAATATTAAATGAGTTTAGCCGTAGCAGCTAACGACTATAAACAATAGTAAATGAGTTTAGCGGTAGCAGCTAATGACAAACAATAGCAGATGAGTTTAGTTGTCGCAGCTAATGACAATAAACAATAGTAAATGAGTTTAGCCATTGCAGCTAATGACAATAAACAATATTAAATGAGTTTAGCCATAGCAGCTAATGACAAACAATAGTAAATGAGTTTAGCCGTAGCAGCTAATGACAATAAACAATAGTAAATGAGTTTTGCCGCAGCAGCTAATGACAATATACAATAGTAAATGAGTTTAGCCGTAGCAGCTAATGACAAACATTAGTAGATGAGTTTAGTTGTCGCAGCTAATGACAATAAACAATAGTAAATGAGTTTAGCCATAGCAGCTAATGACAATAAACAATAGTACATGAGTGTAGCGGTAGCAGCTAATGACAAACAATAGTAAATTAGTTTAGCTGTAGCAGCTAATGACAATAAACAATAGTACATGAGTGTAGCGGTAGCAGCTAATGACAATAAACAATAGTACATGAGTTGAGCCGTAGCAGCTAATGACAATAAACAATAGTAAATTAGTTTAGCCGCAGCAGCTAATGACAATAAACAATAGTAAATGAGTTTTGTTGTAGCAGCTAATGACAAACAATAGTATATTAGTTTTGTTGTAGCAGCTAATGACAAAAAATAGTAATTGAGTTTAGTTGTAGCAGCTAATGACAATAAACAATAGTAAATGAGTTTAGTTGTAGCAGCTAATGACAATAAACAATATTAAATGAGTTTAGCCATAGCAGCTAATGACAAACAATAGTAAATGAGTTTAGCCGTAGCAGCTAATGACAATAAACAATAGTAAATGAGTTTTGCCGCAGCAGCTAATGACAATATACAATAGTAAATGAGTTTAGCCGTAGCAGCTAATGACAAACATTAGTAGATGAGTTTAGTTGTCGCAGCTAATGACAATAAACAATAGTAAATGAGTTCAGCCATAGCAGCTAATGACAATAAACAATAGTACATGAGTGTAGCGGTAGCAGCTAATGACAAACAATAGTAAATTAGTTTAGCTGTAGCAGCTAATGACAATAAACAATAGTACATGAGTTGAGCCGTAGCAGCTAATGACAATAAACAATAGTAAATTAGTTTAGCCGCAGCAGCTAATGACAACAAACAATAGTAAATGAGTTTTGTTGTAGCAGCTAATGACAATAAAAAATAGTAAATGAGTTTAGTTGTAGCAGCTAATGAAAACAATAGTAAATTAGTTTAGCCGCAGCAGCTGATGACAATAAACAATAGTACATGAGTTTTGTAGTAGCAGCTAATGACAAACAATAGTATATTAGTTTTGTTGTAGCAGCTAATGACAAAAAATAGTAATTGAGTTTAGTTGTAGCAGCTAATGACAATAAACAATAGTAAATGAGTTTAGTTGTAGCAGCTAATGAAAACAATAGTAAATTAGTTTAGTTGTAGCAGCTAATGAAAATCAACAACTTGGTAGGTATCTTACATCATAAGTTTTAGGACATATGCCACATTTAAAGACTGGGAAGTCAGAAACTCTGGAAACCGGAAACTCCCCCCAAAAATTGCTCTAACTGTGAGAAATCATTTTGAATGTTTATGCCATTTAGGAATTCCAAGTTGGAAACTCTGGCATCTTTCCTGAGCTCCGACTTTCCGACCTGAAGATCACTAACATCATGATTTAACCTCGTTTTTTTCCCCGAGTTCCCAGTTGTCTTGAAAGCACCACTGTGTTTGCTGACAGGTAAAACTATTATTGGTAACATCAGCTAACAGAATAGCTTCTTTGCTCTGGGAGCGAGCTTGCTATAAATGTTAAAATGTTACCTAACCTAGCTGGTTCTCTAGCTAACGTAGCTAGCTAGGTGGCTAGCAAGTACCTATGTTCGACGTCTAATGTTGTTAGACACAAACAGAACGATGTGTAGAATGATCTACAGAAAAAGACACACTAGAAAACTGTGTACTAAAGCTTACACCATAACTGCCCAGCGACAGTTTCAACAAAGAAACAGCTATTGCCTTAAATAATTCTAAACAAAACAAAACATTTTGTTAGTTATTTCAGTTTGGACATACAACACTGGTACAATAATCCAGTCTCTTATGACAATATCCCTACGCATGTAATTATGGTGGTCGGCAAAAAGGCATTCGAGGTGCATTCCACCATCTACTGTACTGGAGTGTGTAGTCAATCACAGTTTACAGATTCAATTAATTAACCACCTACTGTCAACAGACCTTTCTTTGGAGGGTATAAACAGTCCACCTCTTCTGCCGAACTTATATCATAATGGCTCTAATCTTACCTCCCAGTCTAACTGTCTGAATGACATTACATTTTGTCAGCTGGCGATTGTCATGCAAATAACTGCCGGTCTCACGGTAATAGACGGTAATTAACATAATACATTTAGCATCTCCTGGATTCCACATATCAAAAAGTATAATACATCAATTTAATATAGCCTACACCGTCACAATAAATACATTTTTTAAAACAGGTTTAAAGAAACATGATATGAAGAAAATGTAATCTATTTCAGAAGAACAGAATAGCATCCTCTGAGTTGTCCTTTTGATCTGGCTAAGCCATATGGCTGTGTGCTACACTAGTTCATTTAGCAGAATTCCGTGGCATTATTTTATCTTATTTTATAGAAGAATACAACTGAACAAAGTGAATATAAAATAGAAAGGATATTTTCTTCAAAAGATTTCTGAGGAAGTGTGCACATGCAGCTATTCTGCATTGAGCAGTTAACAAAGGAACAGGCCCACCTAAATTCTTCATTTAGAGTTATTTACGCATCTTTAGTTGCGACATAAACATTGGGCTATATGTTTAGTTTTTTATGCATTCTAAGGCTGCATGATGCAACTCTAATGATGATTAGAATAAAGTCTCATGAAAGGCTCTGCTCTGTTTCTTGTGCAGGCTGCACACACTTCATCAGTCTCTCATTCACAGTTTGAAATGCCCCTGATAATATGCTCACCCATTAGCCTACTACTGTCTATACAGAAATAAATACAACCATTCAAAATAGGATACTAACACATGATTTAGCCACAAAGGATCATTAGCTGCTTTTGAAAAAATAAAACAAGTAAGTTGTGGATTGTTTTAAATCGTATTGCCTACAGTTAGAAGAAAAGGCAGCGTGTGCAATTTGGGAAGATTAAGAGTCTGTGAAAATTTGAGATGCCAAGCCAGGCATAACGTCATATCACATATCACAGGAAAACACAGTTTGGAAAGCAAATGGTGGTTGCTGAGAAGACAATGACAATACTAAACTGTCTTTTAATTATCAACATTCTCAACTTAATTGAGCTAACAACATACAGCCTATCTTATTGGCACCAGCAGAGAGCATTGATCATATCCTCGGTGAGTGCTCACTAAATATAGTGACTATTTATCATTGTTGGGTCAGTGCTATTTAAGTTTGTTTTTTGCCAATCATTTCCTCCTCATGTTTAGATGGACGTCAAATGATACTAGTGTTTTCTCATAGGTCTAATATATGGACAACATCATAGTGTCTCCCCTTCTCATAGGTCTAATATATGGACAACATCATAGTGTCTCCCCTTCTCATTGGTCTATTATATTGACAACATCATATTATATTAGTGTCTCTCCTTCTCATTGAGTTTGACTTTATTTTAATTTTACAGGGACAGTGCACATTAATCAACATTTTAGTAGAAGTGCCGGTTTTAGCCCGCCGGCTATTTTTCAACTGCAGTCCATGGGCAGGTTATTAAAAACAATTACAATACAGACAATCAATGAGCAGTGAGCACACGCAGAGCAACATAGGAAAAGCAAGATATAGCATACAGACAGAGCAACATAACACAAAAAGCAACAAGACAACATCCATAAAAACAACAAAGTGTTTCCACACCTCACGATCTACAGACAAGAGACAACATGGAAAGCTGCAATACACAGCTAGGGACCATGATCACAAATCTGATTGGCCTTTAGCCATGTCTTCATGTTTTTTGTGAAAGTGTGATATGTGGTGCAGTTATGTGTTTCTGAAGGCAGTGTATTCCATACATGGGAAGCTCTCACAGAGAAAGCGGATTTACTATAGATGTTTTTCCTTAAGGGATAGCTTAACTATACAGTCACCTCTCATGGCAGACCTTGTGGATCTGCTGCCATATGTTTAGGTTTTCTGTTTAACAAAAATACTGAGTGCAGGGGGAGTCAGGCCGTTTAGGATCTTGAATACAAGACATGCGTTGGTGTATTGCACAAGATTTTCCTAATCTTGTGCTCATGCTTTCTGAGGATGTAACAGTGATGATGGCTATTGGGCCTCCTATCAAGCACTTTGAGAGCCTGTTTGCAGACAGACTGAATGGGTTTTAATGTATTACAGCAAGCTTGGGCCCAACTAGTCAAGCAGTATGTTAAGTGGGGGAGTATCATAGATTTGAAGTACAGTTTTGCTGCCTCTGTACAATTTTGAATTTGGTTATTTGAATTAACTTTTTCACCTACTTTTTAAAAGAGAGGTTGGAAACAAGTATGATGTCAAGGTACTTACAATCAGATACCACCTGGAGCTTCACCCCTGACACATAGACATCTGGCTCAGTAGCATCTGTTGCGCTCTTTGTGAAGAACATGCAGACAGTTTTTTTTCTTTCACATTGAGATGCAAATACGAGTCACTGAGCCACTTTATAACCTGGACCATTAAAGTAGTGAGTTCTTGTGCAGCTTGTTGTTTGCTCTTTGCATGCACATACAGTGCCTTGCGAAAGTATTCAGCCCCCTTGAACTTTGCGACCTTTTGCCACATTTCAGGCTTCAAACATAAAGATATAAAACTGTATTTTTTTGTGAAGAATTAACAACAAGTGGGACACAATCATGAAGTGGAACAACATTTATTGAATATTTCAAACTTTTTTAACAAATCAAAAACTGAAAAATTGGGCGTGCAAAATTATTCAGCCCCCTTAAGTTAATACTTTGTAGCGCCACCTTTTGCTGCAATTACAGCTGTAAGTCGCTTGGGGTATGTCTCTATCAGTTTTGCACATCGAGAGGCTGAATTTTTTTCCCATTCCTCCTTGCAAAACAGCTCGAGCTCAGTGAGGTTGGATGGAGAGCATTTGTGAACAGCAGTTTTCAGTTCTTTCCACAGATTCTCGATTGGATTCAGGTCTGGACTTTGACTTGGCCAACACCTGGATATGTTTATTTTTTAACCATTCCATTGTAGATTTTGCTTTATGTTTTGGATCATTGTCTTGTTGGAAGACAAATCTCCGTCCCAGTCTCAGGTCTTTTGCAGACTCCATCAGGTTTTCTTCCAGAATGGTCCTGTATTTGGCTCCATCCATCTTCCCATCAATTTTAACCATCTTCCCTGTCCCTGCTGAAGAAAAGCAGGCACAAACCATGATGCTGCCACCACCATGTTTGACAGTGGGGATGGTGTGTTCAGGGTGATGCGCTGTGTTGCTTTTACGCCAAACATGACGTTTTGCATTGTGGCCAAAAAGTTCAATTTTGGTTTCATCTGACCAGAGCACCTTCTTCCACATGTTTGGTGTGTCTCCCAGGTGGCTTGTGGCAAACTTTAAACAACACTTTGTATGGATATCTTTAAGAAATGGCTTTCTTCTTGCCACTCTTCCATAAAGGCCAGATTTGTGCAATATACGACTGATTGTTGTCCTATGGACAGAGTCTCCCACCTCAGCTGTAGATCTCTGCAGTTCATCCAGAGTGATCATGGGCCTCTTGGCTGCATCTCTGATCAGTCTTCTCCTTGTATGAGCTGAAAGTTTAGAGGGACGGCCAGGTCTTGGTAGATTTGCAGTGGTCTGATACTCCTTCCATTTCAATATTATCGCTTGCACAGTGCTCCTTGGGATGTTTAAAGCTTGGGAAATCTTTTTGTATCCAAATCCAGCTTTAAACTTCTTCACAACAGTATCTCGGACCTGCCTGATGTGTTCCTTGTTCTTCATGATGCTCTCTGCGCTTTTAACAGACCTCTGAGACTATCACAGTGCAGGTGCATTTATACAGAGACTTAATTACACACAGGTGGATTGTATTTATCATCATTAGTCATTTAGGTCAACATTGTATCATTCAGAGATCCTCACTGAACTTCTGGAGAGAGTTTGCTGCACTGAAAGTAAAGGAGCTGAATAATTTTGCACTCCCAATTTTTCAGTTTTTGATTTGTTAAAAAAGTTTCAAATATCCAATAAATGTCGTTCCACTTCATGATTGTGTCCCACTTGTTGTTGATTCTTCACAAAAAAATACAGTTTATATCTTTATGTTTGAAGCCTGAAATGTGGCAAAAGGTCGCAAAGTTCAAGGGGGCCGAATACTTTCGCAAGGCACTGTATATCTATTGACACAATGATGAAAATAATCATGGCCTTTAAACCTTCAAGCTGCTTACTGGACCCTATTCCAACCAAACTACTGAAAGAGCTGCTTCCCTGTTCTTAGCCCTCCTATGGTGAACATAATAAACGGCTCTCTATCCACCGGATGTGTACCAAACTCACTAAAAGTGTCAGTAATAAAGCCTCTCTTGAAAAAGCCAAACCTTGACCCAGATTTTCTTTTTAAACGAATCGGCCTATATCGAATCTTCCATTCCTCTCTAAAATTGTAGAAAAATCTGTTGCACAGCAACTCACTACCTTCCTGAATACAAACAATGTATACGAAATGCTTCAGTCTGGTTTTAGACCCCATCATAGCACTGAGACTGCACTTGTGAAGGTGGTAAATTACATTTTAATTGCATCAGACCGAGGCTCTGCATCTGTCCTCGTGCTCCTAGACCTTAGTGCTGCTCTTGATACCATCGATCACCACATTCTTTTGTAGGGATTGGAAACCCAAATTGATCTACACGGACAAGTTCTGGCCTGGTTTAGATCTTATCTGTTGGAAAGATATCAGTTTGTCTCTGTGAATGGTTTGTCCTCTGACAAATGAATTGTAAATTTTGGTGTTCCTCAAGGTTCCGTTTTAGGATCACTATTGTTTTCACTATATATTTTTACCTCTTGGGGATGTCATTCGAAAACATAATGTTAACTTTCACTGCTCTGCGGATGACACACAGCTGTGCAATTCAATGAAACATGGTGAAGCCCCAAAATTGCCCTCGCTAGAAGCCTATGTTTCAGACATAAGGAAGTGGATGGCAAACTTTCTACTTTTAAACTCGGACAAAACAGAGATACTTGTTCTAGGTCCCAAGAAACAGAGAGATCTTCTGTTGAATCTTACAATTAATCTTGATGGTTGTACAGTGGTCTCAAATAAAACTGTGAAGGACCTCGGCGTTACTCTGGAACTGATCTCTCTTTTCACGAACATATCAAGACTGTTTCAAGGACAGCTTTTTTCCATCTACGTAACATTGCAAAAATCAGAAACTTTATGTCCAAAAATGATGCAGAATTAAATCCTTGCTTTTGTTACTTCTAGGTTAGACTACCGCAAAGCTCTATTTTACGGCTACCCGGATAAAGCACTAAATAAACTTCAGTTAGTGCTGAATACGGCTGCTAGAATCCTGACTAGAACCAAAAAATGTGATCATATTACTCCAGTGCTAGCCTCCCTACACTGGCTTCCTGTTAAGGCAAGTGCTGATTTCAAGGTTTTACTGCTAACCTACAAAGCATTACATGGGCTTGTTCCTACCTATCTTTACGGTTTAGTTTTGCCGTACATACCTACACGTACACTACGGTCACAAGACGCAGGCCTCCTAATTGTCCCTAGAATTTCTAAGCAAACACCTGGAGGCAGGGCTTTCTACTATAGAGCTCCATTTTTATGGAATGGTCTGCCTACCCATGTCAGAGACGCAGACTCGGTCTCAACCTTTAAGTCTTTACTGAAGACTCATCTCTTCAGTGGGTCATATGATTGAGTGTAGTCTG
Organism: Oncorhynchus masou masou; assembly: GCF_036934945.1. NCBI lineage: Eukaryota > Metazoa > Chordata > Actinopteri > Salmoniformes > Salmonidae > Oncorhynchus > Oncorhynchus masou. The sequence goes on from NW_027016748.1 coordinate 126,228, forward strand.
GTCCATGAGTGTGAAGGTGAACGGAAAGGCTCAGGAGCAACAAACCGCCCTTGCTGTCTCTGCCTGGCAGGTTCCCCTCTCTCCACTAGGATTCTCTGCCTCTAACCCTATTACAGGGGCTGAGTCACTGGCTTACTGGTGCTCTTCCATGCCGTCCCTATGAGGGGTGCATCACTTTAGTGGGTTGAGTCACTGACGTGAACTTCCTGTCTGGGTTGGGGCCCCCCCTTGGGTTGTGCCGTGACGGAGATCTTTGTGGGCTATACTCGGCCTTGTCTCAGGATGGTAAGTTGGTGGTTGAAGATATCCCTCTGGTGGTGTGGGGGCTGTGCTTTGGCATTCATTAAAAATCTTACAATGTGATTTTCTGTATTTTTTTCTCATTTTGTCTGTCATAGTTGAAGTGTACCTATGATGAAAATTACCGGCCTCTCTCATCTTTTTAAGTGGGAGAACTTGCACAATTGGTGGCTGACTAAATAGTTTTTTTCCCCACTGTATATTACCTTTGAGGAGGGTATAAAGACCCTATCTGACTCTGCAGGTAGAGTGTTTGGCTCTGTTGGTAGTAAATAGAACATCTCTAAAGACCTTGGCTGTTGTACATATTCACAGCTCTATAATTCATGTGTTTGTCCTGTGCTGAACTATGCTGCTGGAATCTGGGGTTGTAAAGAAGCCAAAACAGGGCTAATTCTATTCAAAACAGAGCCATAAAATGTTCCCTTAGAGTGTATAAGCTTTCCCCAAGCCTTGCTATTCAAGGAGACATGGGTTGGAGTCCAGTGAAATATGACAGAGATGTGAAATGATTAGGTTGTGGAACCGTGTTAACGATGTACCAGAGGACAGAATAACAAACAAGGTTTTTAAAACACAAAACAACCTTTGGACAAAGGAACTCAATGACATATTTAAGGCATCTGATATACATCTCATATTTAGAAACAAGTTATGATGCAATGTCAATATGATCAAACAGAAGTTAACCCTTAGTTAAATTAAAGGTAAACAAAGAAAGAAAAATGTAAAAAAAAGATACATGGTCACCTGATAAATGGTTTAAACTCAAAACGTCTAACCAGAGCAAAAACAGCTATGATCCAGAACCCTGTCACCTAACAAGAAATCAAAAATCCTTGTGTGACCAGTTGAGAACCGGGATACTGCAGAGATGAAGACAAGTGGCTATGTACAGTCTCTGATTTAGGGGAGGTAGAGAATGAACTGCACTTTTTATTTTATTCAAACCTTGTTTGAAAATATGCAACCACAAAAAAAGAACTATTCTACAGAAGTGCAGAAGATCAACTAGAAAATATTCAGAAAATAAGTGTTGCTGGTTGCATATTTTATTTCCAAAGCTTGGAAGACAAGATAAGTTGTATACTGAAATGTTTTTGTTTTGCGTTTCAATTGTTTTAATAGGAATGCAGTAGGAATGCAATTGATATGTGCGTATATAGGTACAGTGCATTGGGAAAGTATTCAGACCCCTTAACTTTTTCCACATTTTGTTACATTCCAGCCTTATTCTAAATTGATATGTGCGTATGTAGGTAAGTGTATGAAAATACAAGACACAATGCTGTCTCTGAGCTCTACGGACAATTCCTTCGTCCTCTGGACTTGGTTTTTGCTCTGACATGCACTGTCAACTGTGGGACCTTATATAGACAGGTGTGTGCCTTTCCAAATCATGTCCAGTCATTTGAATTTACCCCAGGTAGACTCCAATCAAGTTGTAGAAACATCTCAAGGATGATCAATGGAAACAGGATCCACCTGAGCTCAATTTCGAGTCACATAGCAAAGGGTCTGAGTACTTATATATATGTAAATAAGTTGTTTAGTTTTAAAAAATGTCATATATTTGCAAAAAATTCTAAAAGCCTGTTTTCTAAGGCACTGTAAGTATGATCATTTTATTTTGATACAACACATACGGTGTCTGGTTATCATGAAGATACATGACACGATAATAAAATCATTCAATCATATATGTCCTACCTAGGTCTTTATTATACTAATTCCACCACAGCTTTTACATGTTCACTCTCTTGTGTTGTAATATGCTTTAACTTCCAGTGATTGTCTTTAAAAAAGAAATGCCACTAGGTGGAGCCATTGACCACAGTACCTTTTACCCAGTTGACCGACATGTATTGACAGGCACACCTCTCTTTGACACTACCAGTTGAAGAGTCCTTGCGAATTGACTTCCCTTATCCCTATGTACCTGTCCATTCAGTCTGTGTCATTGTTTACTTTATCAGTTTTTTACCCCCGATTTCATGATTAACGATCTTGTCTCATCGCTGCAACTCCCCAACGGGCTCGGGAGGCGAAGATCGAGTCAAGCGTCCTCCAAAACATGAGCTGCCAAACCACGCTTCTTAATACCCGCCCAGGAAGCCAGCTGCACCATTGTGTCCGAGGAAAGACCATTCAACTGACTACCGGAGTCAGCCTGCAGGCGCCCGGCCCCCACAAGGAGTCGCAAGAGCACAGCGAGACAAATAAAACACGCTGGCCAACTCCTCTCCTAACCCAGACGACGCTGGGCCAATTGTGCGAACATATGGGACTCCTAGTCATGCAATGCAATTTTTTTTTTTACCTTTATTTAACCAGGCAAGTCAGTTAAGAACAAATTCTTATTTTCAATGACGGCCTGTTCAGGGGCAGAACGACAGATTTTGTACCTTGTCAGCTCGGGGGTTTGAACTTGCAACCTTTCGGTTACTAGTCCAACGCTCTAACCACTAGGCTACACTGCCGCCCCAATGCAGTTCCTTAGACCCCTGTGCCACTCGGGAGGCCCTGGGTCATTTTGAAGATGCCCGAAACTTACATTTAAAAAAAAAAATGAATTTTTTAATAATGATCTAATTTTTTGTTGCAGCTCTACTCGCTTTGTTTTTATGGCTTCCACTTCTTTCCACAATTTAAAACCAACAATTAATAATTTAAGGTCAATATGGCCACTATGCAACATTGAAGTCCTTCACCCCAAATGATGGCTTACCTCTGCATGAAGTGAGCTGAACCTATGTGGTAGAAGTGTGGTATTACCCAACGGTCCTGGATGTATCATATGATCCACCGCTAGAACATATGCCCAATGCCAATGTGGAGATCAGAGTGGATAAACAATATGGCAATAGCACCAACTACTTGCTCGAGTAGGTGTAACAATTCAATTCAGTCACCTCTCCCTGTCCCCCGGGGTTGCACCCCACAATTTGGTAAACGATGACTCAACAGATAATGAGACAATTAAAAGGTATAGAGACAAGGTGGTACAAAGTGTGCATATGTTTATTCAACTTAAAGTGCCTAATAC